>NC_053131.1:31905443-32070443 GCF_010015445.1 Perca fluviatilis
TTATTTTGAACCTCACAACCGGAAGTGCTCAATTTGTATACGTCCGGATTTTACCTATAGTTATAATACACACAAATGGCTCAAACACTGTTACTGATCAACAACTTGTTTTATAAATCGGTCTCATAGGGTTTCAATGAATTATTAGCCTACTTTTAATTTTTGTTATTTTTAATACCAAAATAATGTTACCGCAGCTGCAGCAATCCTAGTAGTAGGCTACTAGAAACAGTTACATTGTCACTACTTGCTTATTAAATGGTTAATAAAGCATTTCATTAATGCTTTGTAGATCCGTTATAAGCCATGTTGGTAAACCATTAATAAATAAAAGCTAAATAAAATGCTGTTTACTAAATAGGCAACCTGTCTTTTGTATATATACAAAGCAAAATAATGTATTGCCAAATTCCAAGACCCTTAAAAAAAAAGTACATTTTTGGTGGCTCAAATGTAAATATTTTTCACCCCCTAGCCCTTCTTGCCTCTGGCTCTGGATATGCAAAAGAGCTGTTCACTAACCAGAGGGTAAATGTGACTGTACAAAGCTTACAGCAGCGCTATTCAACTATACTGTTCTGGGGGACACATTTTCCGAAGCCTAATACACAGTCCCTATTGCACAGCCCTACTTAAAGTTCTGGGTTACTTATTTCTAATAAAACCAAAATTGTTAAGTCTTAACTTTGTCTTTCTCAAACCTACAGAAAGCCTAATTTTCATGCTAAATGATAAAGCAGCAACAGTCAAACTGATGAACTGGAAGTATGTAGTTTTACCAACCAGGTTCATGTTTGTTCATGTTGTTTTCATCTGGTCCCCTGTTGTGTTTCTGTTTCTCCCAGAGGTCGATGGACAGTAAGGCGTTACAGGAGAGGCAGAAGCAGCAGATGGCCAAAGGTCTTCCCAGACAGAAGCCCATCACGGGGGTCAAACAGGTCATCGTTGTTGCTTCAGGGAAAGGCGGAGTGGGCAAGTCCACCACGGCAGGTACAGCATGAACAATCATTAGATCTGACAAAAGACTTTTAGTTACATTTATTCAGCTTAGGTGCTGCCCAAAATGGCTCTGGTGCTGCACCTTATAACGGCGGGGAAAACCCTGTCATTATACGAAATTGGAAAAATTATTTGATAAATAAATTAGGACAATAAGGATGCAAAAGAAAGTACAATTATGTAAAGCAAGTACAAGTAGAAGTTGGCAGGTTTAAAACCAGATTTCTAAATTGTCCAAAAGGCACAAGTGAGTTGATTTTAACTAAAGTTAAAAGCAAAAGTTAAAAGATTTTTCTTAAAATTAAGCCCTATGTTCCCACAGGTTACATTCCATCTGTAGTCCATTGCTGCTGGATAATAGGTTGGGTGTAATTGGCTAGCAAATTGGGGGAAAGGGGGATAAAATCTGTTACAAATTTATGAAAAAGGTTAATGTGGGAACATAGGACCTAATTTTGGAAATAAATCTTAGAAATGTGGGAACATAGGGCCTAATTTTGGAAATAAATCTTAGAAATGTGTGAACATAGGCACGCTCCCGGCTGGCAGTGCAGCGCTGATGCTCAGTGTTGTGCATCTGGAGGCACAAGTCTGCAGAATAAATGTTGAACTACATTTCATCCAGCCGCTTGTCTTTGATGTCTCAGTCGGACGTGTCTAACGTCTGTTTTTCTGTCTCTGCAGTGAATTTAGCTCTTGGAATATTGGCCAACGATCCGGTAAGAAGTCAGCTCTCTTATATCATCACATCACCTTTTTGTTTTCGCTTCACAATGCGTTTTACATTTTAGCCTATCATTTCTTATCCTTTCAGGTCTTAGAGATTTATACAGAAATGCTATCCCGCATCAGGCTGATCTTATGGTGAGATGGTGATACAAAGTGTAGGAGATAGTTCGGGCTGTACCCAATACCATGTCTTAATCTTCAAAGCCTCAGTACTTATCAACAGCAAATGTTCGAAGCGTTGGTGGCAGCGGCGGGGTGTCAAAATTTCGACCACACCTGAAGGCAGCAGAGAAAAATGAAAAAGAGATGAAGCAAGACCACTTTTTGTGGTTGCAGGACACATTTTCTACCTTCGTAGTGTTTCAACCTGTTTTGTTTCAGCGATAGAGGCAGTGATGTTTCCTGTTCTACTGTAACGTTAACGGGACTCGCCTGGCGCGATACAGACTGACGAATCTGATCTCCTGTTACATTATTGTTAATCGCAGGGTGACGTCAGGTTGCTTCTATCCAAAACCTGAATCGGTCTCAACTATTTGCTGCAGGCCTTCAAAATAAATGTAGCGATGTGCGTTTTTGCCAAACTGTCTGAGGAGTGACGACCAGGGTTGGGTATCGGTACCGGTACGTTTAAAACGATTCCGATTCCTAAACCGATTCTTGAAAAACTGAAAAATGACCTCAAAGAAAGGCTCTTTTTATAGAGTTTTTTTTTTTTTTTATTGAAAATTATTTAAATTTAACAATATATTAACGTTTTAAAGTACTTAAATATATAATAAGTAAACCAAAGTCACCAAACACACAACTACAATAATTTTAGGCATTTTAAATGCACTAAAAGCTAGCTAGCTAACGATAGACTAGCAGAGCAAGTGTAATATGTTTACTAGTGATCAAGTGCAGTGAATGGTTAAAATGCTTTTACGTCCGTTTCGGTGAGCCCAGAGGGAAAATATGGCATTTTAAAAGTAGCCTAGTAGCTAACTAACGGTAGACTACAGAGAAAGTGTGATATTGTTACGTCCGTTTCGGAGCGACAGAGGGAAAATATTTCAGTCAACACATTAAGTGGAACTGAAATGAGGAACCGAAATTTGCGTTCTAATGCGGTCCGATTCCTACTGGTTGCGTACCCAACCCTAGAGATGACCGACGCAGTGTTTGTGAATGAATGCTCTGCTGCCAGCGCCTCATTAGAGCGTTTTATGAACGTTCGTGCTAACTTTACCTTTTATCAAATTGCCTGACAACGATACCAGGCTGATACAGAATAACCACACCGACCTCTACGCACTTCACACTGCTTTCTAGTAACTCAACCATTCTCCGTACCTGGCTGAGACAAAACACCACAGTCAATTTCAGCCTGCATGCACTTTTAAAAAAGAAGAAACGTATATTCAAATCCCAGAATTGAAAATCGAATACCTACCTACCTATTGAACGAATATTCGAATATGGGGATCCAGCCCAAGAGATAGTCTTCAGTTAAAGAGTTGTTTCTCCTCTCTTTGTTTCTCTCTCAGCTCAAGTCAGTCGGTCTGTTGGATGCGGACGTTTACGGTCCGTCGATTCCCAAACTGATGAACCTGAAGGGAAACCCGGAGCTCAATGACGGTACAGCACATAGTTTATTACTAGTGGTTCTATAGGGCTGGGAAATATATCTATATTATATATCAATATTTATATATAGAATAGAATACACTTTGAAATTTGTCTTGGGCATATTGCTACATCCTGTTGCTTCACAACACAAACATGTAACGGAAAAGACATTTTAAAATCAACATAAAATCAACATAACAACATAAACATGAGATCAGCATAAGCATCTTAGGACATAAAGGAAGGACACATATAACTGTACAGACAGTACGACATCAGTTTGAAATTTCTGTAACTGTAAACTTACTTCAACTTTTTTAATCTTCTTCTCCAGACAATCTTATGATCCCTCTCATTAACTACGGCGTTCCTTGGTGAGTCCCTCCAGTCCAAGCATTATGTCATCAAGATCCCTGCACGAAATGCTCGTGCTTGGGGGGGAATCATTGGAATAGTTGGGTCTCTGTAAATTACAGAGTGTGGTCTAGACCTACTCTATCTGTAAAGAGTCTTTAGATAACTCTTGTTATGATTTGATACTATCAACAAAAATTAAATTGAAATTGAATTGACCGGCTCTGAATTCCCCCCCCCTCTCTCTCTCAGCATGTCAATGGGGTTCCTGGTGGACGATGTGGCTCCGATCGTGTGGAGGGGGCTGATGGTGATGTCAGCGATAGAGAAACTGCTCAGACAGGTGAGAATGGCCAACAAAACAGGAATAACTTCTATTAGGTGTGTGTGTGTGTGTGTGTGTGTGTGTGTGTGTGTGTGTGTGTGTGTGTGTGTGTGTGTGTGTGTGTGTGTGTGTGTGTGTGTGTGTGTGTGTGTGTGTGCGCGAAGGCAATTTCAGAGACTTGTGCATTTTTGTAATCCTCAGACAACACTGACATCAAGTGGCCGCTTGTAGGAATTCCACCATGTAGAAGCTGAACTTCTCATGCAGTCATACATTGTTATAGACATTATTATAGTGTGTGTGTGTGTGTGTGTGTGTGTGTGTGTGTGTGTGTGTGTGTGTGTGTGTGTGTGTGTGTGTGTGTGTTCTTGTAGGTGGACTGGGGGTCTCTGGACTACCTGGTAGTCGACATGCCTCCTGGTACAGGAGACGTCCAATTGTCAATCTCCCAGAACATCCCAGTCGCAGGTCAGTCACACATTATAACTAAATTGCAAATGATGCAAAATAGGTATTATTTTTTTATTTTTACAAGTTTTAAGTTGAAGGAGTTTTTAGTTTCGGGTCACCGACAGAAGAAGTTTAAACTGCTCAGCATTAAATAAAGGCGTGTCTGCGTTTTGTTTTGCCGTGCAGGGGCGGTCATCGTGTCCACGCCGCAGGATATCGCCCTGCTGGACGCTCGCCGAGGAGCCGAGATGTTCAAGAAAGTTAACGTGCCGGTAAAGTGTGTGTGTGTGTGTGTGTGTGTGTGTGTGTGTGTGTGTGTGCGTGTGTGTGTGCGTGTGCGTGTGCGTGTTTGATGTTTCTACAGAATGAGGGTTGAGGCTACGGCAGGGTCATCGCGTTGTGTTTGACCTTTCCTGCAGGTTCTCGGCCTGGTGCAGAACATGAGCGTCTTCCAGTGTCCCAACTGTAACCACCAGACTCACATCTTCGGCTCTGACGGGGCCCGGCAGCTCGCAGACACACTGGGAGTCAAATTATTAGGTACGTGTGAGGTGTGAAAGCTCATTTGAACTCTGTGAAATATTATAATATTATATTATATTCTCCTGTGGGTTCACTGGCCAGTTTTGATTATTGGGGCGGTTGTAACCCTCCCTCATTCCCCCCAGTTAATTTACGCTCGCGTATAGCAGCGTAGCAGAGCTATTTTTATTTGGCCCATATTCTCCAAACTGTCCGTTCATACCGGGCTACGTCTCGTCTATTTCTTCCGCAAGACGCGAGCGTATGTGTCAAGCCAGGCAGGTGATCACATACAGGAAGACCACAGTGCAGCCGGAGTCTTTACAAAAATAAAACACATTTCAAAATAAAACACCCAGATTCATGGTGATTTTGGCGGTCTTGACTTCTCACAGCGACAGAGAGAGTGACACACACATACACACACGTACACACGCCCGTATCTACGCTTCACAGTCTATACGCACAATACGCCACCCGCACGTTTTAACTGTTACTGTTAAAAGAGTTGACTGTGGCAGAATAATTTATACCAAGATGGATGTTTTTTCTGAGACTTTTGTTGATGTTATTTAGGTTTTTAAAGACATACATCTGCAAATCTACCCCCTTCAGAAGAAAAAAAAGAGTACAACAAAGTTTGTCGCAGGTTATTTTTAATTAATTATTCCGTCAGTTTTTATTTCAAAATGTCCTTTAAGTGACGATGTCCTCTTCGCTACTAAGTCTTTATCTGTAAGTAGAGCCAAACAGGGCAGAGTCAGTTATGTTATAAAGATGTAAATCCCTCCAAGTTCATCCAAAAATATAAAAAAGAATTGCTATTAAATTGCCCGCTTTACAAAATCAGTCTACAGGCAAAAAGTTGAAAAGTTAGCAGCGTCTGCGTCATCTTGTCTCTATACATCTAACTTTTTTTTATACATTTCATGCATTTTATCCATTATTTTCAGAAAAGAGTAAACAGGAAATAAAAATCTTGTCCTCAAAATCCGGTTTCTCTTTGCAGAATAAACTGCAGCTGGTTGTTTCTGGTGATTTTGACTGATTTCACCTTTTATATCTTGTTTAATCTCCAGGTGACGTTCCTCTTCATCTAAACATCAGAGAGATGTCAGACAGAGGGAAACCAGTGGTCGTCTCTTCTCCCGACAGCCCAGAGGTCTCTATTCTATTGTATTTTATTAAATGTTATTATATTCTGTTAATAGCTGCATTGCTACAGATCCCCTAAAAGGACATGGGGGATTTCTTTTCTTTTTTCTTGTGAGCACAAGAAACTTTTCTCGTGAGCGTGAGATTCTTTCGCGTGCTCACGAGAAAAGTTTCTTCTTCAATCTAAGGCTAGTCTCGCTTTGCCAGACCCTCCTCCAAAGCGCACTGAAGAAGGGTCTGACTACTCCACATAGCATTCGGTGATGGGAGGAAAACGTGCTGTGGTTTAATGGCATTTCTTTAATCCAATCAGAATCGTCGGGGCGGTGCTAAACTCAGCACAGAGCCGCTGCAAAGTAGTCACGCGAGAGAAAACTCCGATTGGACAGATAGTCTAGCTAGCTGTCTGGATTTACCCTGCAGAGATCTGAGGAGCAGTTAACCATAGTCCTCACAAATCAGCCGGAGGTTAGAACCCCAACACAGAGACAGAGGAAGGGGACGGACATCCGGTGGAAAAGAGGGACATACGGCGGAATTTGCAGCGGCAACGGAGCAATCCCCGAAGTGGAACGTCGTGGCTATAGACTAGTCTAAGACTAGCAAAATGATGCTAAGGAAGTACTGCTAACGTTATGTGGCTAAAGTTAATATCTCACATACACAGCATGAAATTGGTCAACAGTTACTTGCTCATCGCTACATATGTTGATGACACTATGCGGTACATTTTGTTGCGTTTCCAGGAAGATGAATACCTCCTCCTCGGCACGAGGTACTTTCACTGGTCATGAGAAAAGTTTTTTGTGCGCACCAGAAAGTTTCTACTGCTCATAAGTTAAATTTCTTGTGCTCACAAAAAAAAAAATCCCCATGTTGCTTTAGGGGCTCCTTATTTAGTTTGAAGTTTCCATGAAAAAAACATATTTCTGTTTGCCTGCAATTCACGATGCTTTGAGGTGTATTTTTATTTGCTGTGTGTGTGTGTGTGTGTGTGTGTGTGTGTGTGTGTGTGTGTGTGTGTGTGTGTGTGTGTGTGTGTGTGTGTGTGTGTGTTGCCTCTCCAGGCGGAGGCGTACAGGAAGGTGGCGTCTGCCGTGGTCCAGAGACTCGAGGAAGTCAACACTTAATCGATGTAAACTGGGAGCGCGCATGACGACACACGAAACACACACAAACAGAAACGCACAAACATCTTTGTTGTCGAACGCACGATAAGTTAGATCTAAAGCACTTTTGTGTACTGTGTATTAGTACTGCAGTAGTAACATTATTTTAATATTTAAATCTTAATTTTGGCGGGCCCGAATGGCAGCGAGAGGTAACTGTTTAATGTATTTAAATTTCATTACCCAGAGTTCCAATGCAGTATTAATAAATGCCAATAAACTCAAGAAACAAACAGATAAGACGACAGGACAATAACTTCATATTACTGCAATCTGGTTTGAGAAATTTAATCCTCAGTTTGGATCAGTAATCCAAGATAGTTTTACTAAATCTAGACAAAAGTTGGGATTCATTTGTTCAATTCATATCGAGTATCTCTCTTTTAGTGCTTTAAAACTTGTATCAACTTAATATCTAACTCTCTTTTTCATAATATACACACTATATTCACAATAAATGACACTTTGGTCACATAACAGTTCTAATTATGTGTTCTTCTAATAAAACGGTGCAGGAAAACTGAAGCTGATAAAACGACGTTGGCTCTTCACACCCATCACTATGTCATGCATGTAGATCATTTTGAATTTAAATATGTATATATTTCTCAGACTAGTGATTTGTTCCAAATGTTTACGCTATTGATTTCTCAAACGATTCAAATAAACGTTTAAGTCTCTGTGACGTGTACGTATCCATGCTTGTTTTGTACGACACAAAAATAGAAACGCATAAATGCATTTATATAGATAAATATGCCTGATGATGAAATGTCTCGTTTTGGTTTGTGTCATACAAACGAAGCACGGGAGAGAGGTCATGTTTGGATTAGGAAAAAGTCTGACAATTTGTGAATGAAAAATAATATGTGAAGAAAATCTCTTTAATCCTTTAGCGCAGGGGTCTTTTTTAAGCCCAGGACCCCTAAACGTCTATTGTATCCCATCCCATTTATTGTATAAAATGAGGTTGCATATTAAACTGGGCCTATGATAAATTGTGGGCAGCCTAAAGCCTTTATACTTTTTTGCATCGAATACTAAGCTATTAAAATAGTAATTGTTGGCATGATCTTTTAATGTTACACATACATGTGGCACAGTAAATCTTTAGGATTGAAGGTGCTTTAGGTACGATTGTGAAGATCCAGGACTTAGCCAAAAATTTTGAACGTCGACAACTTCTCAGTCCCTGCCCCCCTTTCCGCTAAAGCCCAAAACTGTCTCCTAAGCCCCTCCCCCCACAAGGGAGAATGAATGCGTGTGCATGAGCAGTGATTGGCACGCAGTTAGACACCCATTAATATAATGAAAAGTATTATTCAGGTAAGAGAAAGAGACAGACATGTCAGTATGACTGAACCATTACAGGTTTGTACGGTATGCCCTAAATTTGGAAAAAAGTGTGAAAAGACATTAAGGTTAGCATAAACTTTGAGCAAAATCTAAGGGCGCTGACACACAGAGCCGATAATCGGCCGTTGGACAGTCTGGCGAGGTCGGTGACTCGAGTCTGTTCGGTGTGTCCCGTGCCGTCGTCTGTCCGGGGGGCTGTCGGCGTTCATTTTGGCCGACCTGACATGTTCAGTCGGCGGCAGGGCAGTCGGGACTCACCCGGAAACGGCGAGCGGAATGAGCGTGACGAGAGTCTCTCAAAATCTGACGAAAATCTTTTAAACTGACCTTTGTTGATCTGAAATGAAGACAGATTCAGCAACTGAACGGCCTATTTCTCTCTTCTGGCTTTGAATTTCCGGAGAAAACAAACCCACGTGACTCGTTCGTCCAATCAGCTGCCGGTTTTCATTTCTTGGGCAACAATACAGAGTAGCACGGCCTGCTGCTATGGAGATGTATTACGATTCCCGCACGCGCAGAACGTACGCTCAAGTCGGTGTCGTCTCAGTGTGTTCCGAGGCAGTTTTTTGGACCTCGGGGACCCGACTGATCAGTCCGACTGGCTTTTCTGCCGACTGTCGGCCGTCCGGTTGGTGTGTAACTGCTTTAAGAGGGTGCAGTTGTTCCTGGATTTAGTCTGATTTTGACCCAGAATGAGCCAGCTGCATGTCATTTGGCTCAGATCCTCCCACTCAGTGCTCCTCTCCATAGCTGTCTTACTGTATGTTATGTTAGAGGTTAAACATTTTAAAGGTGATAATTCAGGGCTAGTGAAGTGAACCTGTCGAGTGATTTTGTTTGGGGTAATAGTTTTTACATTGACTCAGGCAGGTTAGATAGCAAAGTCTACTTAGACAGCGATACATTTTGAAAAATAAAACTTGTGTTTTGCTTAAATATCTGATCCTTCTGCTATTACGGAACACAATTTTGGCTGTTTATAGCATTATCTCTTTTAATGTGATAAGAACACAAAATAATAATTTTGACTATGTATTGGTATGTATTTTACGGTAGTGTAAGGTGCTGGAAAAACCTTTAAAATGGATCTTGAAAGTGCTTGAATTTGACCTTGGAAAAGGTGAACGAACCCTGTAGAGACTACTTTACATATAGGCCTCTGGGGATTTATCTTTGCTAATAATATGTTGAATTCATGGTAAGACATTTTCATTTTTGAAATTTTTTTTAGAAAATGACAATAATTTGAAGGCCCCCCCTGACTTTGAGGACCCCCTAGGGGCCACGGACCCCCTGTTGAAGATCTCTGCTTTAGAGAAACAATATTTTTGTTGATCAAGATAGACAGTAAAGAGTCCATGAAGGCACAATGGTTACCGGGGATTTATTTTCAAGTTTAGAGTCAAGTTTTGTGGGACAGAAGAGAAGTCCGATCCAGGATTTTACAGCACGGTGCACTGCTACGTACAAACAGCAGAGGGAGCTTGTTGCATATTGAATTGAAAGAAAATGTCATCACAACATAAAATATCTCATTTCTTATCTATGATCTGAACCAGAAACTTCCATGTTACATCTTTAACTGCTGATGTAGTTTTTAGGGCTAATCATTTAAGTCGTGTTACGGTTAAATACTCTTGAGGAATAATGTTTAAATGTACTTTTATTCATGAGGAAGATTCCCCACCAGTCTAGAGATTGTTTTCAATATTTCCGTTTTTGCATCTTTTGTTTTCTTACTTTAGTACATAACATTAATCTCTTTTCATCATTATTAGGATTATAACTATTTGTAATAATATTTTCAGTTTCTACATTTTGAAGGTTACGTTTTATCATTCTTTTTTTTATTAAGGCGGGAATATCTTTTTGAATTGAATCTTGTTAAACTTAAAATGTAATGATTTAACTGACTTTTTTTTTACAAACACCAATTCCAATGAAGTTGGGACATTGTGTAAAACGTATATAAAAACAAAATATAATGATTTGCAAATCCTTTTCAACACTACAAAGACAAGATGTTTAATGTTCAAACTAATAAACTTTATTGTTTGTTTTTTTTGAAAATATTCACTCATTTTGAATTTGATGCCTGCAACACGTTCCAAAAAAAGCTGGGACAGGGGCATGTTTACCACTGTGTTACATCCCCTTTCCTTAAAACACTCAATAAGCTTTTGGGAACTGAGGACACTAATTGTTGAAGCTTTGTAGATGGAATTCTTTCCCATTCTTGCTTGATGTATGACTTCAAGGGGGGTCTCCGTTGTTGTATTTTGCGCTTCATAATGCGCCACACGTTTTCAACGGGAGACAGGTCTGGACTGCAGGCAGGCTGGTCTAGTACCTGCACTCTTTTACTACGAAGCCACGCTGTTGTAATACGTGCAGAATGTGGCTTAGCGTTGTCTTGCTGAACTAAGCAGGGACGTCCCTGAAAAAGACGACTTGGATGGCAGCATATGCTGCTCCAAAACCTGTATGTACCTGTACCTTTCAGCTCGCCTAGAAATCTAGACGCACCCTAGCGGCAGCAAATGTAATTTGCAGCCAGGGTCTCTGCCAACTCTCTGTTGGCTTGCGAGCTGGAAAAACCAAACTCTGGTCAGGCCAATCATATCGTGTATAGAGTCGGTGGGCCGGCTTAAAGTGCCCATATTATGAAAAAAAATCACTTTTTCTGGGATTTGGGTGTTATTTTGTGTCTGTGGTGCTTCCATACGCATTCAAACTTTGAAACAAAAACATCCATGCTGTTTTGAGTGAGATATGGTTTCTGAATGTGTCCTGACTTCATGCTCCGGGTGAGCTGGTCAAAATCTGCACAGCTTTCTACGTCACTAGCCGAGACGAGGGGCATAGGGGGCTAACCGTTAGCATGCTAGCTCGTTCTCAATGGCAAAACACTGCTACAACACACACAAATTCACCCTAATCTACTAAATAAATTGTATAGAACTACTTCCGTGTCCCTGTTCTGCAGGTATTCCACGCAAAGTTGGAAGTGCGCCATCGTTTATAAGAAGTCTCCCGGCTAATCCTGCCTTGTACAGGCCGAAGTTGCAGTGGTGGCCTGAAGGTTGGGACTGGGAGATCGCAGGTTCAGTCCCCACACCAACAGGATCAAATCTGGATGGGGAAAGTGACAACACTTGTCCCTCCCTCATTACCACCACTGAGGTGCCCTTGAGCAAGGCCCTTAACCCCAACCGCTCCAGTGGAGCTGCTCAGTGGCCAGCAGATCAGACTGTGGTTGTACTGGACAGCTTCCGGGTATCAATGTGGAACTGTGTGAATGTGACAGGTTGTCGTTGCAAATGAGAAGTTGTTCTCAATCGATTTAATAAAAAAAATAGGTTTGCTGCACCCTGCCCTCACTCTCAGGTTTCCTAACAATTAAAGGAAAAAAAAAAGGCCTGAAAATAATCTTAAAGAAAAGAAAATGCGTTGATCTTTGTGGGCCCTCTGCTGACAGGGACAGGGACAGGGGTTGCAAATTAGTCATGGCTATAAACCTGTATGCATGGCATCTACTTTGTATTTTTTATAAAGCAATGTTCTATGCATTTGTCCCTGTCAAATAAACATTAAATAAAAAAATAATAATTATGAGGGCCCTGCATACCCTATCCCCTTTCCCCTCCGTTCCGAGAACTTGATCGGTTCCTGACATGGTCCGAATATAAACTGCCTCGTTTGATTTTCACTTGATGTTTTTCAGACTGAGCTCATAAGATGTCTGACTGTGTGAAGCTTCTGGATGTTAGGAAATTATGGATGCCAAACGCGCACACGCACGCACAGCATGATGAGGTCGACTATCAGTCAACAATTTCATTCTACCTCTCTCTCTCGCTCTCGCTCTCCCTGCGGAGAATTGACATCAAACTCATTTAACCTTGTATCGGGAAGTCAATTCTATTTCAGCTCAGGAAATGAACCAGAGAGGAGGAGACCGACAAGAGAGGAGAGAGAGGAAAGATACGAAAGAGGAGAGGAGATGAGAGAGAAAAGAAGAGCGGAGAGACAAGAGAGGAGAGGAAAAAAAAAAAAAAAAAAAAAAAAAAAAAAAAAGAAAAAAAAAAAAAAAAAAAAAAAAAAAAAAGAAAAAAAAAAAAAAAAAAAAAAAAAAAAAAAAAAAAAAGGAGAGAGTAGAGGAAGAAACAATCACAAAAAGTCAAAAACAAGTTAAGAAAAGAAAAACCTAAATTAAATAAAAAGAATAAAAAGAAATGCCATGTTTTTCTCCCATCCCGGAATGCTGTGTGGACTAGCCAGACCCTCCTCCGCAGCGCTGTGGAGGAAGGTCTGGCTATGCGAGACTAGGATAGCTAAGATAGGAGAGGAAAGTCAAGTCATTTTATTTGTATAACACATTTAAACGAACAACAGTTGACCCAAAGTGCTTTACAGGTAGAACAGGGAAGGCAGAAACAGTATGCCTTAAAAATACATAATCAAGTGTGCAAATTTCCATGAATATAGTTAGGCAAAGTTAAAGTCAAATAATGTAGCACAGAATAAAACAATGGAACAAAATTTGCAAATACAAAAAGATAAGAAAAAGTTGAGTTCATAGCTCTGAATCTTAAAAAATAAATAAAAAAGGAATTAAAGGGAGTTTAAAGCAAGAGAGTAAAAATATGTCTTCAGTTTTGATTTAAAACTGGCAATTGTATTACAGGATTTGATATGGGGTGGGAGGGCATTCCAGAGTTTGGGGGCTACTACAGAAAAGGCTCGGTCCCCTCTGGATTTTAGGCGTGTCTGTGGGATGACAACGAGTTGTTGGGTTGTGGACCTGAGTTCCCTAATGGTAAGTTTATTTGATTAGGACAATGCACATTAATCAACATTTCTGTAAATGCACCAGTGTTAGCCAGTCGGCTAATTTTCAGCCGTAGTCCTAGTATGCATGTCTTTATGGTGGGAAGAAACCGGAGCACCCGGAGGAAACCCACGCAAACACGGGGAGAACATGCAAACTCCACACAGAAAGGCCCGGGACGACTTGGACTCGAACACAGAACCTTCAGTTTTGCAAGTTCCCGCAATTTCATCGCATAAAATTGCATAAACATCCCGCAAATTCCATCGCATTTTTTAAGAAAACGTGCCGCATAATCAAGGATTTTTGCCCACAATCACAAAACAACTCAACACATTTTTCTGGAAGGACTGGCTAAAAAGGGAGTAGTGGTCATTCTTTTTGGTGCCAGTAAGAAAAGGAAAGAGGAGATGAGATAAAGTGAAGAGAGGAGGGAAAACTTTGAGAGGAAACAAGGACGGAGAGAGAAGGAGGAGGTGAAGCCTGAAACTGTAACAACCTTTGGTGG
The DNA here is from genome assembly GCF_010015445.1 of Perca fluviatilis. Taxonomy (NCBI): domain Eukaryota; kingdom Metazoa; phylum Chordata; class Actinopteri; order Perciformes; family Percidae; genus Perca; species Perca fluviatilis. Next base: position 31,919,456 of record NC_053131.1, read on the forward strand.
ATATTGGATCCTGGAATAAGAGAGTGGCTACAAAATAAAAGCTCTTGCTAAGAAAGATAGACAGATAGATGTGTTTAATTATTTCACCTCTTTCGGTTTCCCTCCTGCATGTGAGTCATCCCCGCTGAGAGCAGCGACATGAATAATACAACGCGCTGAAATCCATTATTGATTCAGGTTATGGTAAGAAACTAAGAAACTTTTTTCAAGAGAAACTTCTAACCTCACCAGAACCAATTCATCAGAGGCGGCTCAAACAGAAACCTGTTTTCATTAAAGGGAGATTAACGATTAAATAATAATTACATCAATAAAATATATTGCTTTTACCCTTATTAAAGAGCTGAAGTACTGCTGTGGACGGGGGCAGAAGCTAAACGTATATTAGACGCCTTAAGAAATCTATATCTATCTATGTCACGTGGGGCTGGCTGCTGCCGGATTTCAAAACTGACCAAACGAAAATAGTTCACCGAAACGTGTTTCTGAAAACATTTTAGGCGAGAAATAGACCGTGCAGTTGCTGAATCTGTCTCGATTTCAGCTCGACAACGGTCAGTTTAAGAGATTTTACTCAGCTTTTGAGAGGCGCTCCTCGTTTCCATTAAGTTGGCTCGATTCAACTTTATGCAAATGAGGAGCGGCCGACTCGACGCCCCGCGGCGCTACCACAATGCATTGCACGGTTGCTTCCATAGACACGAATGGGAAGCGTGGAAATGACGCCGACAATGGACACGTACCATTAGTTTGTTTAGTTTTGTTAGTTGTGTTACATATCTATAAGTCTCTATCTCAACTGCATCATTCATGGACTGTCAATCATGACTGAAACCACTCCCCTGTCCATGGTTAGATAACTCCGCCCCTTCAGGCCTGGGACTCTCTTTTCCCTCCAAACCAAACCACCCCGGGCAGAACAAAGAGAGGATTGATATTGAGGAGTTCAATCGCGTTTAAGTAAAGAGACGGTCCCTCCAGAAAAACGTGATTATGCGATCGCAGTTGCTCCAGAGGCGTGTGACCTCTGACATACATAGCAATTGTCAGTCGCTTTGGATAAAAGCGTCAGCTAAATGACATGTAATGTTAAATGACATGTAATAATGAAGTAAACAAATCCCATTGGTGCACCCGATCGGTGATTATAAAAGGTATCCTCAAAGTGCATCGAATCAGAACTGTCACTGTCACTCATCCAGCAGCAGTTCTCATTTGCATGTTCTTCTTTCTCCATCTTCCTCTTCTGTCTGTGTGTGTGTGTGTGTGTGTGTGTGCGTGTCTGTGTGTGTGTGGTGCCTTTGTGGTAAATAAGTGTTGTACATTTGCATAATGTGGAATACACGTTAAATGCACACAAGTATTTGTTGTGTGTGTGTGTGTGTGTGTGTGTGCGCGCGTGTGCATGGGCAATGAGCAGGTTTCTGTGAGTGAATATGTTTTTGTATTTGTACACGTGTGTGTATTATTGTGAGTGTGTGTGCTGTTCACATGTGCATGCAGCTTTATGATTGTGTGTGTGGTGCCTTTGTGTTCAGTTAGTGTTGTACATTTGCATAATGTGGAATACACATAAATACACACAAGTATGGGTGTGTGTGTGTGTGCGTGTGTGTGTGTGCGTGCGTGGGCAATGAGCAGGTTTCTGTGAGTGAATGTCAATATTTTTGTATATTTTGTGTGTATTATTGTGAGTGTGTGTCACATGTGCATGCCTCTTTATGATTGTGTGTGTGTGTGAGCGCGCGTGTGTGTGCATTTATGCCTCACTTAGCAGTGAAAGAAATGTAACTCCTCACTGTTATGAAAACCACATCCTGCATTCCTAAATTAGAGACGAAAAAGAGAATGAGTGGGAGACTTTATAAACACAGAAACAAACAACCCCCCCCCCCCATAATTTTCTTTTTCGTCTTTGTGTTTTGGAGAGCAGGTGAAGAAACCAGAAAAAAAATCAACCAAAGAATGTATAAAGATGTGAACGTAGTGTATAAGATGTCAGAGTGAGACGTTACAACCAATTACCATTCAATGTTAAGTTTCTGGTGGCGGCGCCCTCTAGTGGCCGCAGTAGTTCTGACGGGAGCAAAGCAGGAAGTAAGTACGATAGCGCCAACGGGTGGTTTGGCGGAAACTACATGATTATTCAGGGGCGTAGCACAAAATTCTGGGCCCTGTAGAAAGGCATTTTCTATGGGCCCCTCCCCGCATCCACAGCTATTCATTCTAGCATCTTTTTGGGCCCTCCTCACATGAGGGCCCTGGGTACTCAGTCCCCTTTTTCCCCCACGGTCCAACGCCCATGGGATTATTATTATTATTGGCATCCATTTCGGCGTCTCACGCGTGTGGTGTTGTAGTTTTTCTAACGTTACTAGTTGTTGCAACAGCATGTGAAAAAAACTACAAAGTTTGCTAGGCCAAAAAGAACGATAAAAAAACTGACGCCGTTAAAATGGGTTTAACTGACAGCACTAGTTTAAAGAAATGCCAATAAACCAGAGCACGGTTTTCTCCCATCCCAGAGCTGTGTGGACTAGCCAGACCTTCCTTCGCAGCGCTGCGGAGGAAGGTCTGGCAGCGCGAGACGAGGACACGAGCGACCATATGTTCGCGCTCAGTGTCGAGAGTGCAGGATGTGACGCCCGTGGAAACCAGTTTGCTGGTTTGTAGTCCATTTGAAACGTTAACTGAAGAGCAGAGAGATCAACCTGATGCACCACATGGTTTCACCACCCAGAAGCTTTTAGAGAGACCGACTGCTGCCAAAAGAAGTCAAACTCGGTCAAAGTTGAAACAGTTTTCCTGAAATGTCTCCTACACCAGGAGGAGCTTCTCTGCTTTGTTGGCTGGTTCAAAAACGGAACTTTTAACAGTTTTAAGACAGACTTTTGTCTTTAATTTGGTGTACTGTGAGGAGGTCAAACGGTTTTTCACACTCATCTTTTTTACAGTAAGCTTCCCTGCGTGTGCGCACGCGCACACACACACACACACACACACACACACACTCCTTGTTGACCTTGCGATCGCTGCTCTCGCCCACAGCCCCCCGAGCGTTGCCTTGTTGCTGTGACGACGCAGCTGTACTGCTTGTGGTCGGATAAATAGCAGCAGCTGGTTGCAATTGTGCTGTGTCAGTGTGTGTGTGCTTTGTGTGTGTGTGTGTGTGTGTGTGCGTGCGTGTGTTTGTGCGTGTGCATGTGCATGTCCTCTCATTAAGGCAGCACTCCCACACTCCTCATCAGTCTTCTTCTTCTTCTAGGAGAACAGGGTGAAACCTCCCTTCTTCCCCCCCCAAAATCACCTACTCCCACTTTTACCTCCTCTTTCTGTCTTTTTCTTTTCCCCTTCTCTTACCTCTCTTTGTGTCGTCTCTGCTGCCTCGCTCTTCTCTCTCTTCACTTATTTCCTCATCTCATGTCCTCCTCTTCTCGCCCATCTCTGTTGGCAGAAGACGTCTCCTCTCGTCTCCTTGATTTACCGTAAGCCCCTTTCCCACATGCACTGCAGCCCTCAACTTCTCTGGACGTTACCCGGAGGTGTTTGGTTGTCCTTTCCTTTTTTGTGTTCTCTTCATCCTCCTTTCCTACCTTTTCCTTTCCTTCCATTACTATCGTTTCCTTTCCTTTCCTTTCACTAACTCTACAACTCATCAACTTAATTGCTAAAGTTGCACATTGATTGAGTGAACTAACGGGGGAAATCGGACCGGAAAGCCCCACCCCCACACACCCTTTTCATTTCCCATGATGCTCCGTGCTCCACTGGTTTGAAACGAAGAAAAGATGGAGTGCAACACCCTGTTCACTTCGCCTGTCAAAAGCTGGAGCCTCCCTTTGTCTTGTTAAAGGTCTGTGTGTGTGTGTGTGTGTGTGTGTGTGTGTGTGTGTGTGTGTGTGTGTGTGTGTGTGTGTGTGTGTGTGTGTGTGTGTGTGTGTGTGTGTGTGTCGGAGGGTTAATAAGCTGCCTGGTTCACCTGTGTCCCTCAAGCCTCAGGCCAGACCTGTGTGTGTGTGTGTGTGTGTGTGTGTGTGTGTGTGTGTGTGTGTGTGTGTGTGTGTGTGTGTGTGTGTGTGTGTGTGTGTGTGTGTGACTGAATAATTTATAGCTACACAGAAAACTGTGACCGTTTCTCAACGTTAACGATGAAACCATGACTGTTACGTTCTCTCGTTTATGATATGTGGACGGAAAACGCTCCCGCGGGTCGTACTTCCTGCGACCTCTAGCCTCTGAAAGTGCCTGCCCCGTAGGAAAAACGTAGCGTCACCCTGTTCTGACGCTTCCTATAGAAGAACATACTTAGACAACATGAAGGTTAAATGTTGCTTTGCTGTTACACTGTTGTATTTTCAAATCCAATCTTTGACAGACAAGGCTTTGAGTAGGAACAAGAGCAGGGCAGCGCTGCAAACGCTGGCTTAAACTCAGCTCGTGAAACCTCTGAAAACAGGGCTTTTATGGACATAACTTGCGAGGTTGACTGCTTTTGGATCATGTTTGGCTCGTAGGTTTGAAAGTACATCTGATGAAATATGCAGAGGTTGTTGTAGAAAAGGTTGGGTTTTTTTTTTCTTCTTCCAGCAGCTGCAGGAAGACAATAAAGTTACTTTGATTTGCCCAAGAGGAGACTGGAGCATCTCATCCATCGGCTTTCTTCTCAGAAGTATAATATTAATTGTGCATGCTCGCTCACTGGACTAACTGGAGCAGTGCATTCATTAAGGATATCCGTTCCACCTGTGTTTTTCCTGCAATGGCAAGTCAAATTTCCTGTTATGTATTGTGAAGGGAGGTACTGTGGCTTAGCTGGTTAAAGCATCTGTCTCGTAAACGGGGAGATCCTGCGTTCAAATCCCAGCAGCACCTCCATCACATCATCTCTGGGTCACAGGGTTGATTTATGAAGAAGTGTTTCCTTCTTTGAGCGATGATGATGAATGACGAAAAATACACCAGATTTCGTTGGTGGAGAATGAGACTCCTAATCTCTGTTTTTGTGTAATATCTGACTTCCCAGATCCAATCATACAGGTGCTGTGGCTTATCTGGTCAATGCACCGGCCTTGTAAACAGGAGATGGTGGGTTCAAATCCTTACTACTTAAACTAAATAAGGGTCTATTGAACCAGTTTCAGTGTTCCTGTGGGCGTCTGATTGTTGGAAAATTGTCTGTGAACCTGAAAGAAGTCTCAGCGTCTCAGTAAGCAGAGATGCACACAGTGTGTGGAAGATGAAAGGAATGCAGACTGGCCTCAGGCTCCAATTAAAAAGGCTGAGGTTGCTATGGCGATATAGGTGAAGTGAAGTACTTTATGAAATATTACTGACGTAGCGGACGGGCGGACGGTTTTACACCTCCGGCAGAGAACAAACTGCTCCGTGGACGTTAAACTCAGTGCTGTGTTTGTTCTGCTTCTTACTCCTGTTCGTGTTCTTCTTTTATGACGATAATCTCAATACCTTCATTGATGTTCGTCAATTTAAAAGATAATTTTTCAACCGAAGAAAGTCTCAGTTAGCCGTAGGTTTGTCGTCTCAAGACTTACCTGTTGCTCTTACACTTAAATAATTCATTCATTCTTAGAGTTATGATTTGTATATTTATGGTATATTTATTATTTTTTATTATTGATATTTGATATTGTATTGCTATTATTGTTATTATTACTAGTATGCTTAATATTGGCTTAGCAACTTTAACCCTTGTGTGGTCCTTCGGGTCCCAGTGACCCGAAGGACAACACAAGGATTATGTACTTCCCTTTACTTTGTTGAGAATTGCTCTCTAAACCCTGTTTCTTGTAAAGTAAGTAAGTAAAGTTTATTTCTAGAACACATTTAAACACAGTTTAAGCTGACCAAAATGCTGTACAAACAAGAACTAAGGTGCTGTATTAACCCTTGTTTAGAGAGCAATTCCCAACAAAGTAAACGGAAGTACATAATCCTTGTGTTGTCCTTCGGGTCACTGGGACCCGAAGGACAACACAAGGGTTAAAAACTTAAAAACTTAAAAAGTTTACTGTTAATTTTAACTATTGTAAGATTCATATTTTGTCGCTTTGGACACAAGTGTCTGCTAAATACTATAACCATAACTATAACCCTTCCCAAAAGCTACAATAAAGCTGAGAGTAGTATATGCCCTGGAAAAGAGCACCAATACAAGAGAAGCAACACAGATGCTTGTATCATCACTGATTTTATAGATCACACAGATTTTTCAGCCACCCAACAGGCTAACCGCTAGCATTTTCAATGTAAGCTTAAGCAGTTAAGTTACCTGACAGCCACTAACTTTAATGTTACAGCCAAACTGCTTGTTATCGTTATGACATGACACACACACACACACACACACACACACACACACACACACACACACACACACACACACACACAGCCTCCCTCCCTTCCTGAGAGTCCCTGTTAATTTGCCTACTCCTTACCACATCGTAAACTACTCTCTCTTCCATCTTTTCCTCACTCGCTCCCATGGCCCTGTCATGGTCACTCGGCTTCTTCCCTGTCATGATGCTGGTTCTGCTTCTCTGTGTAGCCAGCCACCTCTCCTCCTCCTCGGCTTCAGGTGATGCTGATGTTGAATCAGCTAATACAGCCCCAAACATGTCCGAAATTTTGGCACATTTTGAGGAATCCGCCTGTAGATTCTTAATCTTTTTCTCCTGTAATTTCTCTGCACCTCCCTTGCGCTTTGGTGGTCGTTTGTCCATTTTAACGTGGATGCTAAACTTCCAGCATAACTATTACAGCTTCGTGTCTCAGGGTCGGGAGGCGTGGTCATAGTGGGATTCATAAATTTGCGGCCCGGAGTGGGGAGGGGGGTTCCTGGATTTAATTGGGTCAGGCCATGCCAATAAAGAAAATTAACCAATGGGCCGCTGTGAGTTCTTTATGGGCCGGCCCCGCAGTTATATCGGCGATTCGGCCCAAAAGTGCGTCGGCCCACCGGGAAAATGCCCGTTATGCCAGATGGCCAGTCCAGCCCTGCGTAGTACCACTTAGTTTTGTGTGAAACCGCTCAGTGAAGTACATCTCTCGTCTCACAATCTACGTCACCTAGCTTGATGCTCAACTTGATCGCTAGTTAGCTAGCTTAGCTCTGTTAAACAACACATGTAACATTATCTCACCTGATGTGTTTTACCCAGTGAAGAGTTTTCAGCAGATAAGCGAAACAACGAGAGAGATCCTCTGCTCATTAGAGTAACGTTACATCCCCGGTACGATACACACACACACACCCACACACACACAGGTACGATACACACAGACATCGTAGCTTTAGAGCGACGTCATCCATGAGACTTTGAAGTGTGTAGTCTTTCTAATAACGTATTTTCACAGTCTGATACTTCAACAGTTTAACAATAAACTGAGACTTTCTTCGGTTGAAAAATTATCTTTTAAATTGACGAACATCATATTTGTAATCCATGGCTCAATTCAAATGGGATCAAAAAGTAATTATTATCTCTCCATTAACCCTTTTTTCGAAAGATAGGTCCCATTGGCCGGAAGTAGAAGGGCGGGACTTCGGCTCTCTATGGAGTAGCATCAGACTCATATTCTGACTAGAATCTGAGTATGACGACATCAGGTTACTCAATACCTGGACCCTTCAAATGATTCATAACAATCAGTTTAGTGTGTTCACTTTCAGGTTATTACAGATGTTTAAAAATGTCCACAGGAAGTGAACCAACAGCCCTCATTCACTCCATCACATAAAGCAAACGCTAAAAGCAGAACAACACGTATTTACGTACACAAAACAATCGATAAAGATGATTGGTAACGCATGCAGAGGTTGCAGATTAACAACATATTTAAGACCCATGTCAAAGGTTTGACACAAATTGCATGTAGCCTTCAATATAATTTAAATAAAACTAAATATCTATCTATCTATCTTTCTATTCAGATGCATTTTGGTGGGTTGTCATTAAAGTAAGCAGAGCTGAAAACAGACAGAAACATGATTTTATTCTTAAATATGAAAATGTACAATGTTATTGTTAGGGCCACAAAAGAAAAAGCTTGTAAATTTAAGAAAATCTCATGATATTCCCAAAAGAGTTCTTATCCTCAAAATATTTTGAGGATGAAGTCATCATTTATCATTTCATAATTTTTACGTCTTAATTCCAGTCGTAATATTTTGAGGATAAAGTTATATTTTTTAAAACAAAATTTTATAATATTAATGAGAATAAAATAATTGGAGAATAACATCGTAATAATATCATGAAGTTTATGTCTTTAAATACCGACTTTTTTTCTCTAAATCTCCGATTTTCAGTGGCCTTAATCGACATTTCACCGTCAATTGAATCTCAGTTTCTCTTCAGTCAAACAGCTTCAACCTTTAAAGTTAACGGCCGTTACATTCAACCCATTGCCAAATGAGTTGCTACAAAGCTAATTAAGACTATCGGCTCCACACCACTCCCTCTGGATTTCTCAGTATGACGAAGATATGAAGATTGTGGCGTCCGGTGACTTTCGCACGCAGAAACGAGTGAAGATAACGACCTCTTTTGAAGAGTCAATCATGTTTTTTTAATCCTCCGTGTCCTCCTTGGCTACTAACAACTGTGTGGAGGAGGGGTGGGGGTTGGTGTGTGATGACAGAAGGCTTGTGTCATGTGGACGCACCAACAGTGTTGTTGTCATTACTTAGTATTCCTCATGGGGGCGACAGAAACTACGCTCTATTAGCTTCAACCCTCCTGTTGTCCTCGGGTCAAATTTGACCCATTTTCAAAAAGTTTCAATATGTTAAATAAATGATAACTTCACTACTTTCATTGAATGGCAATAAAAGCTTCAAAAATGTTGGGAAACGAGACAAAAACATTTAAAGAAAAGTGACGAAATCATCGGAAAAAGTGTCAAAAAAGTCGACCGAAAACGTTGAAAAAAGAGTTTGAATTTTAACCAAGAAAAACTAAAAGTTGCATGGTGGACAGGAAGACAACGCAAGGGTTAAATATAGACATGTATTACCTTAATACCTCTGCAGGGAGAAAACATGGCACATTTTTTTATGCGTGTCACGACCCCAAAGTGTTGTTTTTTGTGCTTTAACCTCCTCTGTGCATGTGTCGTGGATGTTTTTCTCTCTCTTTGTGTATGTGTGTGTGTGTGTGTGTGTGTGTGACGGGCTGCAGGTGTGAGTTTGTCTGATTGGCTGATTGACTGAGTGAGTGTGTAGTTTGCTCCAGAGAGCTGTTTGGTTCCAGCCTGCAGTCCTGTGCTTTAAAAGGCCAGATCCATCTAGTCCCTGCAGGCTCTCCTGTCTTCACTCCCAAACAGACTGTCAGCATAACTCGTTGCTGTAAAAATGTCAGCAATCTGATTGTTGGAATCACAGCCCCGGTTTGGTAGGGGTGGGTAGCTTAAACCTTTTTTTTCTCCTGGTTTTTATAAGGAGTAAGGTTAGTGGTTTGTTGTTGTTTTCTCTTATTTTGAGTTTAAAGGTGCCCTTCCACACGTATTTCATGACTTTGTGGTAATGTCTGAAGTTCTACCGTGGACTCTGTAGCATTTTGTGTGGAAGAAATGCCTTGGTTACCTTGTTTCAAACCATTCTAGCGTGGTATAGAAAGCCTACAGGAAGACTCAGCTCGATTTGTGCCAGTTCTCATTAATATTCAACAAGCTAAGCTGCTTGACTCTGACTGGCTAACAGCTAGCCAATGAGAGCCTAGCTGTCAGAATCCTTTACCCAGCGCAACTGGGTGAGCTCATGAATAGTAATGAGCTCAGGCAACATGATGTCAGACTGACCAGCTTTTGTGATTGGTCTGATTTCTCTGCTTATTTCTGTTCAGTGGCTAGAGCTGACAGAGGAGGTAGCAGTTCATTTTTACATTCACGACATAACACAAACACGTATGAACCTAACAGATTTCAAAAAATGCAAGTAAAAATGTTTTTGTGTGGCAGGGCACCTTTTAAGTTGTTGATCTTTTATTATTTTTGCTGTTAGCCCAGCCTGAAGCTGTCCAAATAAACCTTTTTAAAGAGCCGCAAACTCTTAGTTGAGTCACAGGCTACATCTACACTACGACGTTACTACGTCCGCAGCAGTCTGACAACACACACTGTAGCAGGCTACACGGAAAGCTCCGCAGTTGATTGACACTTTCCTTTCCTCCAAGTTATGTTGGGGTTTTGTCCACTTCTTTCAATGTATATCTGAAGTTTCCACCGAGGACGGGCCTGGAGTCGGAAAATCAGGTTTTTTCTCCCATTCAGCGGTTAATCATTTAGCTCAGAGAATCAAACATACGGTATAACCAAGCTCTGATGAAACCTCGACAAAACGAGTGTGAGCTATTAGCCTACAGGCAGTGTTGCCAACTCTTTTCCAATGAAAGTCGCTAGCACCAGCTCCAAAAGTCGCTAAAAGTCACTAGATCATTTGCATATTTGTGATGTCATTACGCAATCATTTGTATAAAGCTTAGTGGTTGTGTCAGTAAGGTAGATAGAAAGAAATGGAACTCTTTAGCCAAATAATCATAAATTCAATACAGGAATTTATTTTACCTTAAAATAATTATTACTCAGGTAGCCTATCTTTGAAGTTAAAAAGAAATTCTACAAAGGGAGGGAAAAAGATCGATAAAGAATTCTCATAGAAGGCTGGCTTGCCCAGGGCCAGGCCAGCTCAGCGGAGTCTTTCTCCCGTAGCGTCCTGCTGTCTCTCCTACCTACACCAGCCCCTGCACAGCCTGTCCCCCCCTCCCCGTTCTAACAGCCTGGTCAGTGGCGCTGCACATGAGGAGAGAGGGGAGAGGCTGCTCCTCTGCTCCTCAGTCACAGAACAGGACTGTTTTGGCGGCTACAGGCGCTAAATACCTCGCGTGCTCGCTGGACAATACTGAGACAATAGATTTGTCGCTAGTCGCTTTTTTTTTTTTTTTAAAGTCGCTAAGGGGGTCTGAAAAGTCACTAAATCTAGCGACAAAGTCGCTAAGTTGGCAACACTGCCTACAAGGTGGTTGTTATGGCGTGACAATATCACATGACCGTTCACACACACTGGGCATGTGCGTGCCGGTGTAAACAGGAAGCAGATAGTCTGACGTTACTCTGTGGTTGAAATTTATGGATGTATGAAAATACAGAAAATACATTTGAGAAAGAACAACAAAGTAAGAGCAGGGATTTATTAGCTCGGACTGACGACGAGCTGAAACTGTTTCTGAAAGGTGCGTAAAGCTACCTAACCGATAAGCCCAAAGGTCTCCGTTTGTGCCCGTCCAGACTACAAAGCATCCCTGGAGTTTTCCAACCAAAACGGGGGCAGCAGTGCTTCCAAAGGTCTCCGTTTTAGGGGCTGAGAAACGCGTGTAGTGTAGTGTAGTGTGGACGGCCACAAGGCATTTATTTTTATTTTTTTAACCAAAACATAGTGTGGAAGTAGCCACATACTGCAGGTTGCTTTCGGGTTCTCTTAGTCTCGCTTTGCCAGACCTTCCTCCACAGCGCCGCGGAGGAGGGTCTGGCGACTCCACACAGCATTCCGGGATGGGAGAAAAACGTGCTCTGGATTATTGCCATTTCTTTAAACCAATCATAATCATCATGGGCGGCGCAAAGCTCCGCATGAAGCCATGGTGCCTCTGCAAAATAGTCTCAGGAAGGAACTTGTTTTGGTGGAACGTGTACGTTTTAAAAGTAGTTTTAGTCGTGCAACAGAAAACTCCGATTGGACAGATAGTCTAGCGAGCTGTCTGGATTTACCCTGCAGAGATCTGAGGAGCAGTTAACCATAGTCCTCACAAATCCACTGGTTAAAGTGCTCGTATTATGCTTTTTGGCTTTTTTTTCCCTTTCCTTTATTGTGTTATATATCTTTTTTTGTGCACGTTATAAGTTTACAAAGTGAAAAAGCCCAAAGTCCACACCAAAGGGACTTACCATCTCCAACAGAAACACTGTTCACCAACTGCTCCAGTCTCACTCTGTAGCTAAAACAGAGAGCTCAACACACAGGGTGAAAAGAGGAGGTGTTTTTTGAAAATTAAACTATGTAAACCTATTCTGATATAACCTCTAAATACAATTATGAACCTGAAAATGAGCATAATATGAGCACTTTAAAATGCCAACACAAAGAAAGAGGAAGGTAACTGACATGAGAGGACATCTGGCGGATTTTCCGGCGGCACCTGAACGATCCCGGAAATGAAACGTCATCAATATAGACTCCGTTTTTATTAATTAGATCACTTTGTAACACCGGAGAAGCCTGTTAGCGTATCCAAAAAGGTAAAAGGTAGCAGGAGTTTTCTTTATACAGGCCAAATTGTATTTGTAATTTTTAATATGTTGTGGTTATGGCTGATACTGGGGCAGGGCCATCACAGAACAAAACAGGAATTAAACGAAGAACAACTAAAAGCTAAAAGGGAAAGTGACAGAGACAATTACGGATTGTAAATAATTTTAGAACGCCACCACAAAGAAAGAGGAAGGTGACGGGCATCGGGCCGAAAATAGGGAAATCGGCGGAATTTCGGTCTGCACCAGAGCTATCCCGGAAGTGGAACGTGGTGGATGTAGACTAGGGTTCTCCCTACACCTGGTCGTAACAATGAGTCAAAACTAGGACGATGCAGATGAGACGAAGATGCAGCGCCGGTCTGGTTGTGTCTGTAAAATGAAATGTGCTCAAACTGCAAAACAGATTTCTCTTTTCATCAGCGCTGCTGCTGCATGGAGCAGCCTCACAAACTCAAACAGTTTATTTTTCATCTTTTTTTCTCTCCTTAATATTCAGTTAGTTTCAATAATAATTATTACATCTTGTTCTTCCTCCTGCAGCGCTCTCACCGCAGGCTGCCGGGGGGGAGGGGGGGGGAGGGTTCACTTTTCATTGTTTGTTTGCCGTCTCTCAGGTTTCTCCGTTAGTGATGAAAAGATGGAGTTTTCTTCCTTTTTTATATATTTAATGCTTCTGCTTTCACTTCCCCATTCTGCTCTTTTTTTAAAGCATACTTTGCTGAAACACAGAGATTCTCTCTTCCCCCCCGAGTAGTAAAGTTTGATTGTGTTTTTGATTTGCACTGTCAGACATACTTTTCTTATGTTTCACAAGTATACAGTCTGATGCATTTATGCAAAAGTTCATAAACCCAGATCTTTATTTATAATTTATAATTTGCAGGAAAATACTTGTATCTTTGTATCTCTGTCAGATATGTCAAATGACATATTATAAACATGTGCAAATGTTGTAAATGTACTTATAAATATAAACGTATGAATACGTGCCAATGGCATTGTTAACATGGCCGAGAATCATTAAAGTAACCGGGAGGGAGGGAGGGAAAGGAGAGGGATCTGGGTGACATTTTGATGGGTAAGAGCAGAAAATCATGGATTTCGGGAGCCGCTGCGTCCTGCGCGCCGCCATCTAGATGTCATCTAGAAGTCCACTGTCCACACATCACGTGTATGACGTAATGAAAAGAGCCTACTTGTTAAAAGGTTGCAAACATATTAAAGGATATCTGTGAATTAGTCAATCGTGATCTTTCTTAAATACGGACTTTGTTTGAAAGACATTAAAGGAAAGCACACGAAGAAGATGTGTGTTGTTGTTCATCGAAGCAGCTGAGGAGTGAAGGAGCTAGTCACTAGTTACAGGAAAAGAAACCAACTGAATGCTGAGAGAGGTGATTCATTATGAGCTTTTGTGCCGACTGTTAGGCTGTTTCCTTGTCCGGACACACACACACACACACACACACACATACACACACACACACATGCGCGCACGCGCTCTTTTAGACTCTTCCCGTATGTGTTGGCTGAATTGGTTGTTCCTGTCAGTTTGGTTCTATTGAGCAGCTGTTTACTCATCCTCCTGCTGAGAAACCAATATAGTTAAGTACATCAGCTCTCAGCAGATGTTTCCAGAAATGTCTCAACACCATTAAAGGTGCACTATGAGTTCCTGCATGGTTTCAGCACAATTTCATTTTTGTCTCAAATCGTAGGCCTCTCTCCTTAATCCGCTAGCTGCCTGCCCCCTGAACACACCGTGGAAAAAAAGCCCCGTCTCAGGAGACAACGCAGGGGTCGTAAACGTCAAACAAACACTAGGGGCACAGGCTGTGCACCAAAATACAACAAGCCACGTTCCAGCCAATCACCGACAAGATGGTTGGGGGAGGGGGTGGGGGTTAGCGACAGTAAGTTAAACGTTGGGTATACTCGCCGCAGCTGAGCTGTCGAGCGCCAGTGTGACGTCATGGGAGCTGGTGGTTGCAACACTAGCTGCAGCCGTCTCCTGAACAGAGGTGGCGCTGATGAGGAAAGGCTACTGACGTCGCTCTTTCTACGGACTAGAAGAAGAAAAAGGTAAACAACTGCAGAACTGGCAGCAGCATTGACGTCAATGATTTGATTTGATTCGATGACCCACTTAGTCGGATCAAGCCTTTCATTCGCCATAAAAGAACTCCTCTTAACCCAGTAAGTTTACAGGAGAGACTTGCGGTCGCTCAGAGTCCTGGCATCCGCTTGCTCTCGAGATCGTTCATGCTTCCTGTTTCCTCCTTGTTGCACGCCGCTGAAAAAAATGAAGTGGTGCGTGCCCTCTGTTCGAGCACTCAAAATCCTGGCGCGCCAGCAAGATGGACGTCATTTTGACGTCACATCGGTGCGCAAGAGCTCCGCTACGGCTACTGTAAAACGGCCTTCAGTCATGACCGTTATGGAAACATGGAGGGAGGGGCGAGCTTGCTCTGTTTTGTTTGGTATTTCCTTGGAACGTCAACAGAAGTGATGTCATGCAGGAACTCATAGTGCACCTTTTAAGATGACTCCTTACATTTTAAAGGGATCGTTCAACATTTTGGAAGATACGCTTATTTGCTTTCTTTTAGAGAGGAATGCAGCGACTACTGGTAAGATCAGACACCAAAACCACTAGTTAAGATTAGAAAATAAAGATTGTGGTTTAGGTTAACACGGCCAAGTTAAGTAGTACTCCCGGGACATGAACACCCGTTTCCTGGGTGAAAGTCTTGTGTTTCCTCCTTAACTTCTTCCGGGACACAAACTCCCCTCCCCGACTTCAAAGCCCTGTGTTTTAGGAGCCCCCCCCATGATGTCCTCCCTACGAGGATCTTTGCGTTCTTATACATCGGCAGTCATTGTGGTGCATACAGCAATAAATACGTGGAACACATACAAATTGTAGTGCATTACTTTTCTTAGCTATATACGACAGCCTGAGTCATCACTCGTTTAGCCTAGCTTAGCATAAAGACTGGAAGCAGGGAGAAACAGTATATATCAACACTTTGAAAGGTCCAATGTGTAGGAATTTCTCCCATCCAGCATTGAGATCATATATCGCAAACAACTCTCTCGCGCCACGCAGTTCAAAGTAGGTATTACAGCTACGGTAGCCTTCACGCTTCAAAAAGCCGGTCTCTTGCTCTTTTCAATCTCCTTTTTCTTTTTCTGGGCGAAGAAGAAGAAGACTCCTGTTCCTGAAATTTGGATTTTGAATACGTGTGGTCCTCCGTGTTTCCTTCTTCAAACTAGCCGGGGGCCGGGAAGCTACGATACCCAGTAGCAGCATTAGCAGCACCTGGGAGTTTATCATGTGACTGAGAAAACGCGAAAGGAGGAGCAGTATGTCCTGTATGTCCCTTACCGGCTAACGTGTATGGATATATGGAGCGTCTACCCCAGTTCATGCAAATGGAAAATTCTAGTACCAATGTCTCTGCACAAAGATTAAAAACCAAAACTGTGCTCGCCATCTGGCAACTCGAGCCGGTTGATGCCGCACACAAGTTCAGCGTAGATGGATGATGGATAATGGTTTGTCAGGAAATAGTTACTGCATGCAACCACAAACTGTTGTTTTTGTGTGATTAAAGTGATTTTGTGTGTGTGTGTGTGTGTGTGTGTGTGTGTGTGTATGTGTGTGTGTGTGTGTGTGTGTGTGTGTGTGTGTGTGTGTGTGTGTGTGTGTATGTGTGTGTGTGTGTTGGCCTTTTTGTTTAAAATGGCGTTAACACACCAGCTGAGATCATCAGAGGAGGGAAGGTTGTTGGAGGAGAGGATCATGGGAAATGACTTTAATATTCAATGGATGAAGGAAAACAGCTGCCACACACACACACACACACACACACGCACACATCTCCTCCTTCGTCCTCTCTGCTCACTGTTCTCTATTTTTAAATGTCACCTCTCCCTCTCTCTCTCTCCTCTGTCAGTCTCTCGCCCTTCCCTCTCCTCTTTATGCTAACTCCTCCTCCGTTCCTCCATCACCTCCCTCTCCTCTCTCTCTCTGTCACTATCCCACACATTCTCCTTCCCTCTAGTTTTTGTTTCTCTATTTTGCCCTTCTCCTCTCTCCAAACTCTGCAGACATTATTTGCGCCAAACTTATGTGGACAACCCTTTTGGTCCTTTGGTTCCAAAGAAAGAAGGGCAATTTAAATACCAAGGAGAATGACGGCAAGATCCCCAAAGCTACATTTGTTTACGTTCAAGTGACAAAATTCTCCAGTGGGTGTTGGAATTATCACGGGATTAGAGGAGGATGTCATGATGGAGCCACAGGGTCCATGCCACAGACTGTAGGTGCATCACATATAGCTCTTAAATTGCCTCCTCGACTCCTCCACTCGCCTCCCTTCCTTTCGTCTTAGTCCCTCCCACCGAGGAGGCACGGGAGAGACGCGAGGAAATCGCGGGAGGAGAGAGGAACCGAGCAAATGCGTTTTAGAGAGAGGAGACGTCCTTTCCTCTGAAGCGTCCCATGAATACGTCGGCTGTTTGGGCGGGGTTAGCAACTCCTTCAGCTGCACGGCTTTGGGGAAGGCTGCTATTGTCTTTCCTCGCCTATAGCTCCTCGGTGATCCCTCCTCGATGCTCGCTCTGAGACGGCCTTCACCGAGGAGGGACGGAACCACTTCCGGTTCAGCCGAGGACCGAGGAGTCAGATAAGCCATCCGATAAGGGCCATGAGCTGCAGCTTGTATGTAAAGATGGACAAAGCCACTGCACAGCGCCATAAAGGAATAGCTTTCCCAGTTTATTGTGACAGAACTTGAAAGAACATGGCATCAACCCCATCCAAAAAACAACTACTTTGGGATCAACCGGAACACCGACAGTGTTGGACCCTGTCGAGACTGTGTGTATATATAAAGAAACCTTTTTATATACAGTCACAGCACTTAATTGGAAGTCGCTTGAGATAAAAGCGTCAGCTAAATGACATGTAATGTACTTATGTAATGTAACATCACTGATGCTCTGTTGTCTGAATGGGAGCAAATCTCTGCAGACTGAAACCAGACACGGACACAGAATTCAGCAGAATGTTCCGCAGATTTTTGGCAGATTTTAAACACCTCATCAGTTGTTAACACATCTCCTCCACAAGCTGGAAAAAACAGTCTGCCGAATTTCAGTCTGGATCACTGCTGAAAAATGTAAAAGAAAATCTGCAGACTCTGTTTGGGTCTGACTAGCACATATGTCTACAATGTTTGGCTGTCTTCCATACTTTTCGGCCACATACCACGTACTCCCTCTCCGTCTCCCTCCCACATGTCTCTGGTGTGTTCTTCATGGGCTTCCCATCATTAAAGTTAAACTGTCATTTCTTGCAGCACACACCCATAAAAACATATCCAAAATATTTTATTGCAGTACACACACACTCACACTCACTTGTGTTAATAGTATCAGGGCCAGCCAGCTGCTCTCCTCTGCAGCAAAGACCCCCTATGGAGGCCAGTTAAACCTCTGAGTGAGTGTGTGTTGTCTCCACCCTCATACTAAGCAGATGAAGTCATCATATCCTGATGAAAATAACCATATAGGTCACCAAAAGAGTGTGTGTGTGTGTGTGTGTGTGTGTGTGTGTGTGTGTGTGTGTGTGTGTGTGTGTGTGTGTGTGTGTGTGTGTATAATTTCAGACATTTTTGTAATGCTTTTTGATTATAAAATATATCCTCAAAGTGCATCAAATCAGAACAAGAGTTCAGCAGTTGAATCATGTCTGTCACTCATCCAGCAGCAGCTCTCATTTGCATGTTCTTCTTTCTCCATCGTGTGTGTGTGTGTGTGTGTGTGTGTGTGTGTGTGTGTGCACGTGTTTGCGTGCATCTGTAGCAGAAAATAATGAATTCTGAGCTCGCTGTTTTAAAGCGGAGTGTTTCTTTATTGTTGTTAGCTGAGCAGCGGGGGCATTAAAAATCCATGGCAGATTGAGAGGATCCTTCAGAGTGAACTTTGAAGTCTCAAGAAAGCAGAGCTGCTGCTACTGCTGCTGCTGCTGCTGCATCTGACTCTGTCATCCGTGGGTCGAATGTTAGAGAACGTGACGGCCAGAATTCAGTCCGTGAATCAGTGTGTGTCACAGTCGGACCAGGGGTTATCATAGTAAAACTAAAACTAAAGCAAAGATAAAAGGTGAAACATATTTTTAGTAAACCTCAGAATAAGAAAAGGATGTACTGCCAAGTAAGTAAACACTTACAAGGAATTTGCCTTGGTGGTTGGTGCGTACATACAAATGAATACAAAATGGACTATAAATTCAGCAGCAAATATGCACAAAATAACAATAAAAAAAGGAAACTAAATAAATAATATAACCTTTGAGAAAATAGTTTCAATTGGTTAAAAGAAATTAAATTAAGTTCATAACATATAATTCTTGAGCGACAGATGCCAACAAATCCACAAAAATCTCTATCCCCACAGGGCAGGCACAGACTGCTGCGCTGGCTACACGCTTCTCTGTTCACAACACTGCAAGTTGCGGGGGGACTCTGAAGGAGTCTTTTCCTCAGAATCAGAAGATTTATTGTTATTGTACAAAAATGAACTATGAACTTTTTAGCAGCCGTTCACCCAGTAAACCTAAATCTAAATCTAAAAAGACAAGAAACAAATAGTAAAACAATACAATCATTAAATAGAAAGAAATATACACACTAAAAGTACTAGTTATTACACATGGTGTGTGTGAGTGTGTGTGTGTTCAATGTGTTGATGGCTTGTGGAAAGAAGCTGTTCCTGAGTCTATTAGGCTTCCTTCCTGTCCTGCACTGAAATAGCTTCTTTGATTCTATTGTATGAACTTTATATCTTCGTTTGTGCAGCTAAACTAAACCCATAAATGTTGACTTTGAATTTTGCTTGCCATCAACATTGTTGCCTAAATTCTTGATAAAAATGTCACCAGCAGTCAGTCTATAGGCTACCTACTCTTTGTCTGCAGGATAAGCCGAGGTATCGTAGAGGAGCAAGTCATTTTAGCCTGCATACAGTATAAAGCACCATACCAGGTTGCTAGTGCCATGGACTATAACATATCAACGTGATAACCTGGAGAACAAATGGATGTTGTTGTACACAGCATGGATCTGCAGACCACTGACACAAAGGTAAAGACGAGATATGTTTATTCAACACGGTCTCACGGCAGTTATTTTTACTCTATAGATACGTGTTCACGGGGACGTTTTTGTCGTTTGTTTCGGGGTGGCCAGGAGGAAATGGTCTATACAGCTTAAGATTTGCTGGTATTGTGGCTAGGTCTTGTGCATTTGCACAAAAATGATCAGCTGTTCTCTTGCAATTAATGTTAGCCTCAGCCACCAACTTACTTAGTTACAGTTTGCGTTCGCACAGCAAGCATTGGTATAGTGGAGATGATCGTGGAGTAGTCAGTATTTTGTTTAATTATTGCTTGAATCGATTGCTGAATTCGGGAATAGTTGTGATGATCATGATGATGATGATGGGGATTGCATGCTTTCAAGTTTTGGTCAGAATGCCTGATGTAGATTGGATGGATGCATATTGTTGTGAATTGAGAGCAGTCAGCTCATGGTGTGATATAGCGTTCATCTGTGAGACACATCTTTTTGCTTTTTCAATCTTGGCGAAATTTGTAGTGCTGAACTTGCAGAAGTTGTGTTGTGTCAAATATGGTCAATTGTAGTTGGAATTAAATCAAAATATTAGCAAAAGTCATAGCCACACATTTGCCCACTGAACTTCAACACATAGCCTATGGTAGGCCAGGCTGATTTTCCTTTCGTAGCTGCTCTCTCTGAGTCTGATGTCACGTCATGTCACATTGTCAACATGGTACATGGACACATGAAGCAGAACATAGTGGGTCATATGTCTAATGCTTTTTGAAAACTTAAGGCTTTCTCCTTCATAAAATGTGTCGGACATCATTACATTTTTATATACATTTTTATTAATTTACATTAGTAAGCTACAGGACAGCGTCTTTCAAAACATGACCTGCGCGAAAGAGAAAAAAAAAATGAATGCATCATTGTACCAAGCACGTCTGAAAATGCACTTCCAAATGCGTCTCTGTCCCCAGCACGTTTCAAACCAAACTGACGCCCATGTTGTTAAAATGTTCTCAGAAACACGTTTCGTTGAACTATTTTCGTAAATTAAGAGATTGTATTCCAAACGAGGCACCATTATGGTCGGTTTTGACATCTGTGAGCAGACAGACCCATGTGATGCGTTCGTCCAGTCAGCTGCAGCCATCGCCGTTGTAGGAGGGTGTAGTCACTGGTCGTCACTGGTGGCGAGCCCACTAGCGTGCAATGCTGGGAAGTGGGGCGATCCCATCCGTGAAAAAAAACGTGTATATGGACACGTACTATAAGAGTGCCGTGCGCGGGCTGTTTACTGTGTAAGTGTCCAAAAGAACTGCTGAAACAACACAAAACACATCGACGAAGGAGGTAAGCTAACATTTGTTTCATTTTGCAGGATTATGCTGGTGGATGAGTTATGCATGATTAACCAACGATTTCAGAACATTAGATAGTTGGCATTTGGCTTGTAGATCAAAATATCCTGTACCCACCTGTTTGTGAATTGGACATGGGCCTTAAATTGCTACCAGATGTAGGCCCTAACGCTAAACACCAAGGCGCCAACATCAGCGACTAATGGGTGGCAAGCTGTAGAGGTCCTTTGACTGACTGTCCTGTCTCATTTCTTAGTTTGGACAGCCTCGCCTCCTATCCTTGTGTTTTGGTCCCTCCCACCTCCCATGTGCACGTCATGCCGACCTTACAGCGACTTTTCAAGCAATTCCATCCTCGCAGACTAATTTCCCAAACGGAATGAAATCCTGGGAGTCTTGCTAGAGTTGGGGAGCTCTCCCGTCGTCTCCATCATTTGGTGTAAGGCGGTCATAAAACTCAGTCCCAACCCAGTCAGTCTTTCTCCCGTCTGGACGTTCCGACAAAATCAAGTGTTTGATATTATCCTAAGTTTGAAGTCTTGGTTGTGAAGTTAAATCATGTGAACATTGTCAACAACCAATGGGTGCTCTCCCTCCAGCACCAATCAGGAAGCAGCAAACAGCTAGAGCTAGTGTTGTTTACGGTTGCTATGGCGCCGCGCTAACAAAAAGCTAAAGAGGGAAAGTTGTCGATTTTCAACCCTTCTGAAGCGAGTCATTCAATGGGAGTTTTACCGGCGGATGAATGGTTCTGCCATAGGTTCTGCCTTCATTCATCTGAAAATCAGCAAACTTTCCCTTAAGCTACCAGCCAACGCAAGCTGTAGCTAGCTAGCTTGGTTCAATTTTTCTAAACAAATCTAGTTGTAGTCTTGCAATTTGGGACCCTGCAAGATCCCCAGTCTTTACATATTAAGACAGTCTTTAACGTTAGATGTGAGATGATTGTCTTTAGTGCTGTCAGTTAAACGCGTTATTAATGGCGTTACCGCAAACCCATTTTAACAGCGTCAATTTTTTTATCACGAGATTAACGTTCTTTTTGGCCTAGCAAACTTTGTAGTTTTTTTCACATGCTGTTGCAACAACTAGTAACAGTAGAAAAACTACAACTGGCTAGACCGGAAACAAAACAACAGGCACGCCGCACACACTTGTTTGGACTTACGAGCCGGCCATAGCAGGATAACATTAGGTTTTGAGTGGATGGCGAGCGCGAGATGACGAAATGGATGCCAATATATTCTGAATGGTAAGTTTACTTGTAAAAAGTTGTCAAATGGTTACAATGGTACAAGACCAAAATGATCTGTGTGTTTTGTCGTTGTGAACTGAGCTATCATCGCAGCACGACCAGTCTGAAATACCACTTGATGGCCAAACACATAGCTGATGCCAATTCCCCACCTCGTCAAAGCCAGGCGAAAAAGCACAAAACAAGAGCAAATGAGAAAAAATAATGGGACAAAAATAAATCAAGGGACATTTATAATAGATAAAAATGTGCGATTAATTGTGAGTTAACTATGACATTAATGCGATTAATCGCGATTAAATATTTTAACCGTTTGACAGCACTACTTTAGATATGAGACGTGTCAGACTTTAGTCTTTTCAAAGTCTTCTAGTGTCTGGTAGGCTTTAGAGACACAAGGAGAGAGGAGTCAAGGCGTCAAGGCAACAGGCATTTCACAAAATGAGACATCCGTCATTTCAAAGCTACTTCAATTAAATATGATGTGTGGCACAGCTGCCAGGTTTGTGTATTTCAGCGGTGTGTCACGCCCTTTTGTACGTCACAGGTGCCGAAGAGACTTTCGCAAAGGGTACACCTGTGCGTCCTCTGTCCTCGAGATGCATTTTGATAATTAAGACATCTTTCAAGATGGCGCACTGAGATCGATCTCTGGGTCACAGGCGGGAGGACAAAGTAGACAGGAGACGAGGGCGCACAAAATAGTAACAAGGATTGACCTCATTACCTAACTTTAATTTTGTAATATATCGCACCTTTGCCTGTCGAGAGCTTCTCTTTATATGGTCGTTTCTCTTTCGCGCATACTCATACATTTCTGATGATGAACGATTTATAGATGACCAGCGACAGATAATGTCAGTTATCGTAGATACGTACACTATCCTGCAAAGATGCCAGCACTGCCCCAGCTTGCTCTGAGATTCCCATTCCACACACTGAAATCATCCCGCTGCCTCGGCTGTCTGCATTTTGGGTCCTATCTTTTTCTGTATTTCCTTGAGTTGAGTCAGTGTGGGGTCAGAGCTCTGCAGGAGATCTCTCTGTAATCCGCTGTCGAGCTGAAGAGCTTCTGTCAGGCGATAGAGCTTCTTGTTTTCTTTTGACATTACAAAGCCATTTCAACACAGGGGGTACACAGGGGACACGCCTGCAAGTGCATTTGTCCCCTCAATAAAAACATGAAAGCAGCAGAGGACTTTTATTTTGACGAATTTCTAGAAATACTCAATGTAACTCCAGTTCTATGAGTACGTGTGAAGCTTTCTAAGGGGCTATGCTACTGGGTGCCGAGGCGGAATGACAGTGTTGAATAATAGATGTCTCCAACATTTGGTGCAATCTGAGATCAGAAAACTGTTTTAGGCTACCAAGTACCGGACAGAGAGGCAGAGGGAGAAAAAAAACTTTTGAACATGAGCAGAAATCTTGCTGACACCCATCTGAGCTGTTAAAGTGCAGGGATTCATAAATTATTTCTAATTAATAAATATATCATTACAGTGAATAGGTGCCACATGCACATTTAAAACGGTTACTTCCCTCAAAAAAGCACAAATTGGTGCAAAACAAATTTACCAGAATTCATGAAATTATGCATTTGATTCTTCACCAGAGAGAAGCAGTCTAGTTCCAGAGGCCACCGCTGATCCAGACAAACAAGGTTTCTCGCATCCAGTTAAAAGGGATTCTGGATAAACTTACTGACTCTGACAAGAAAAAAAAAGTCCAGGTAGGTTGGACACAAAGGGAGATTTACCAGGAAAAAGAAGCGCCAAGATTAAACATTTCCTGGCAACGCATTCTCATGACCATGTTCGTATGATATCGTACGAAAACTTATATACAACAGTTTGTATGGTGTCCAACGAAATAATGGCGACTGCCTGCTGGTCACGTGACGATGACATGATAGGTAAGTTAAGCGGTCTTTACAGTTAAATTTGGCCCAGAAAAGGTGACCGTGAGCTGGCTACAGAGCATCGTGAGGCCTCCTGCACACTGCCTGCGTGGCGTGAGCGTGGCATTTCTGTTGCGTTTCCGCTGCGTGGCGACTGCGTGGAGTTTTCTATGTCTTTACACACCAGAAACGTGTCTGACGCGGCGCTGCTGCTAGCTTTGTCTGTACACATGTATGTACGACAGTTCAGTTTAAACACCAAAACGACTAGTTTAGATTATAAAAATGATTGCGATTTGGGTTGAAACACCATTCCCCTTAAGTAGTACACCCGGGCCACAAGCACCCGTGTCCTGGGTGAAAGTCTTGTGTTTTCTCCTAAACGTCATCTGGGCCACGAACTCCACTTCCCTGCATTAAAGCCCTGTGTTTAAGGACCCATCCATCCACCCCTGACCTCCTCCCTACGCAGATCTTTGAGATCTTATACAGTGGCAATCATTGTGGGCTATACGGTAATAAATACGTGGAATGCATGCAGATTACGGTGCATTACTTTTCGTAGCTATATGTGCGAATGGTTCTTGAGAACAGCCTGTTCATGGACAATCAAAGATTGATGATTTTTAAAAGGATTTACAATTAAAACAGTCAAACTATATCCTCTGTGTTTATTTATATATATATATATATATATATATATATATATATATATATATATATATATATATATATATATATATATATATATCAGCTCACTTTACAGTGTAAGTATATAAGGCTCTTATACGTGTTGTCGTTGGACTTTGACATCGGAGAACTGTCTTCTAAGAAGGGAGTGTTAGTGTTAGAATTCACAGCTCCGGAGCTCACTGGCAGACTTTAACCTCTGAAAATGAACCCCCGTCTACTCCACTCTTTGCTCTGTAAGCGCGATCGCTCCCAGCGTGGCGCCGTCTTTCCCAGCCTGCTTTGCATATGACTGCAGGCTTCAGGATCAAACAGAGAGGAAGTTATGAGACAGGCAACGGCGGGGCCCGCCGTCTGATGAAACGCTCGCTGCCGCTTCTACCAGGACACCTGGGAGAGGTTTTACTGTACAACCTGCTCGCTTTGCATTTACGCGATGTTTCAGGGCGACACGCTGGTAACGCTGGTGGGGGGGTCGCCGTATCGCTCAGGGACTCGTCGCCAGAAGTCGAAGGAGCTGGCGGACTCACGCTGGCTCCGACTGGTGACCTTTCAGCTTCTGGAAAAGACTCAAAGCTGCAGTAGAAGAAACTCGCTCGCATTAATATATCTCTAAATAAACAGGAGCTATACTTTATCATTCTGTGTGTTCAACTCTGATAAAAGACTATGAAAGGGTATTTTGTTTTTGTTTTAACCTGGACCCTTTTTCCCTTGCATTGGTGTTTTACAAATCTTTGAAGTTGGTCCAGTATTGAGCGAGAACGTGGTAACCGGCAGCTGTGAACCAAGCTGCAATGTAATCCTACAGGACATACATAATATAAAGGATCCCTACTGAGATAGACCTTTTTGTTAAAGAGTAAGATCTTTTTTGTTAAACATGAAACGGTTTGAAATCGCCAAACCCACCAGACACAAAAACATAGGAAAATAAGGTTCAGGTTGAAAGAAATAAATGGAAGTGACCCTTTTAGATGTATCCAATGAATTACTTTTTAATGAACTAAAACATCCGGGAACACGGTGACGTCAATTAAAAACACCAGCGGTCAGACAACAAAACTTCCTGTTACAACTTTGACCTGCTGTACTTTAGTTGCGGCTACACAGTCTCCTGTGCATTAAATGTGTTCGGGGGCATTCTTGCCTTTATTTGAAGAGGGACAGTAGAGAGAGAGATGACAGGAAATGAGTAGAGAACGGGGACAGCTGGAATCTAAGTATTTGTTATCAGGGGCGGTATAGAGGGGGCGGGGTCTGTTGTGTTTCCTATTATCTGAAACTGTACTGCAAGGTTTGAGGCAAGTTTAATTTAAGTGTATTGCACATTATTTTTATACGTTTTTGTGACAAAAAATCTTCCCAGCCCACATGACCAGTTAATATTTCCACAAATCTGATATTTTGCCTTAAGAGCCCATACAAAATGTGTATTGTTTTTGGATACACAATTTGTTGAAAATAAAAACGTGACATTAATAATGAATGCAATTCAATGTGTTTTATTTTGCAAAATGACATTGTGTTGTTCTATCTTACCCAATATTTCCTATATTTCTAAGCAGATTTTCTATGCTGTATTCTGATAAAATTCCCGGGGCCCCCCACTGTGCCACCCCACTTAAAAAATCCTGGAATCGCCCCGGTTTGTTATACGTTTCAGGGAGACTGTCCTCTCCTGGAAAACGCACCCAGAAGTTGTTTCTTCAAGCGGCAATTACGACCTATATTTAGGTTTCTAGTGGCGGCGCCCTCTAGTGGTCGTAGTAGTTCTGACGGGAGCAAAGCTGGAAGTGAAGAAATGGCAAGAAACATTATAAGAGCGCCAAATTCAAATGAAAACAAACACAGGACTTTCACCTAGGAGAGCGGAGTTCGAGTCCATTTAAAGATACAAAAAATAAAGAGGGAGTTTGTTTAACTTGACGAACGTTACGTTCAGCATCACATATACGTAACCTTCAGGAAGTGAAGTAACATCTGATTTTAACCCAAACCAAAAAAAAAATTTTAAACTTAAAGGTGCAGTGATTCTGCACAAGGATTGTTGATATTTGAACTCAACTGCCAAAAGAATACAATCCCCTCCCCCTTCATAAGCTTCGCCCCCTAGATTCACGGACAGATCACAACGGCCGGCCGGCACATTCACATACTAGAGTGCGGATCAGGATGCATTTTTCTGTCCCAGCCCGACCCGCGTCCGACAGAGCAGTAACCGAACCCGACCCAAGCCTGACAGCCATTAAGATATTTGTGTTCGAGCACGACAGTTAAAATCAAATTTGTTTTCTCATACTAATGATACATGTACGTTTGTTTGTGTGGAAAGCTTTTATTAAGCAACTGTAGGAAGGCATTCGGAAATGTCAACAGATGAGCGCATCAGCGCACACGGGGCTGCCACATGTAGCCTAATATGCACGTGTTTCGTTGTAACTGTCGCTGCCCGATGTGAGTAGTGCATGCTCAGATTTAAACGGTTTACGGCATGTCATACTGAAATTTGTGAAATCCGTAAAATAATAAACTTTTCTCTTTACATACAATAACAGAAGATGGAAATCATTTAAAAAATGTTGTAGCTATATGATTGTTTGATTGCTAACGTTAGCTCAAAGCGCTGTTAGCATCTAAGCTAGCAGTCATTTCAAAAAACGTTTTGGCTGTCTATGATTATTTGATTGCTAACGTTAGCTCAAAACCATAGACAGTATATTGTAGGCTACTTGTCGCAAAGTGACGCCTGCGCAACTCACATCTGCACTCGACTCACATCAGGTAGTGACAGTCACAGCTACATAAACAAATTTCCACACACAGGAAGAAGGATGTTAGGGTAATATTTAACATTTATTTTAATCATAAAAAAACCGAACCTTTGCATCAAGTGAAACAGGCCCATTGGCTACCTACATAATAAGCTGTTTTAAATTTAAAATGGTCAATGCCTAATCGCGCTGATGTGACCGAGCACGACCCAAACCCGAACATCATTTCTAAAGATCTGTCCGAACCCGGCCTGGCCCGTCGGGTATCCATCCTCTATCGCTGTACATACAGTATATACGTATTTTTGGTGCCTAAACATAACCAAACTGCGACCATTTCACAACGTTAAAGACGTGTTTAAAAATCCTAACCTTTACGTTTTAAAACGGCGACCGACGTTCTCTGGTTTAGGTATGAGGTTGTATTTCCGCCACCGCTCGGGGGCGCCATTTTATGAAACGCTCCTGTGAGTCGTATTAGAAGGTAGGGAACAAACGACCGATATCGTCGTACGGTTTGAAGGACAAACGTGGATTGTTTACCCCACTATGCCGGTGCAGCGGCCTCGTTGGAAACAATTACTCGGCTGTTTGTCAGTGGTGGGTGGTTTTCATCCGGCGACTCAGCGGGAGCAGTGACAGGTGTTGATGTGGGAACTCTGCCACCTGAGGAGGACTTTCATTACGCTGCTCTGCCTTGAGGCACACATTTCAGTATTGTGACCGTGACTTCTCTCCGTCCCAACGGACGTGTCGATAACAGGAGGACTGCCTTCAGATTGTTACATACACAACAACACTGACTGCTTCTTCTTAAGCCTCATTGTTAAGTTTTTTTACGTTAGTTTTTGGCTTTATCCTGCCGTGTAATAAAAAAACCTTCAGGCTGATTCGCATGAATAAAAGAAAGAAATGAAGAAAGAGGGAATGAGAGGGGGAGAAAGATGGGAGGGGGGAGATGGAGGAGAAAGAGGGAATGAGAGGGGGAGAAAGATGGTGAGATGGAGGTGAAAGATGAAGGAGAAAGAGGGAATGGGGGAGAAAGATGGGGGCAAAGATGGGGAGATGGAGGTGAAAGATGAAGGAGAAAGAGGGAATGGGGGGAGAAAGAGGGGGGGAAAGACGGGGAGATTGGGGTGAAAGATGGAGAAAGAGGGAATGAGAGGGGGAGAAAGATGAGGATAAGATGGGGACATGGGGGAAAAGATGGAGGAGAAAGAAGGAATGAAAGGGGGAGAAAGATGGGGAGATGGAGGTGAAAGAAGGAGAAAGAGGGAATGGGGGAGAAAGATGGGGGCAAAGACGGGGAGATGGGGGTGAAAGATGGAGAAAGAGGGAATGAGAGGGGGAGAAAGATGGGGGAAAAGATGGAGGAGAAAGAAGGAATGAGAGGGGGAGAAAGATGGGGAGATGGAGGTGAAAGATGAAGGAGAAAGGGAATGAGATGTGGGGAAAGATGGAGGACAAAGGGAATGAGAGGGGGAGAGATATGGGGGAAAAGATGGAGGAGAAAGGGAATGAGAGGGGGAGAAAGATGGGGAAGAAAGAGGAGAAAGAGATGGAAAAATATTGTTGTTCAGCAGCAGTTAAATTGTTATATTTCTGCATGGAGTTTGGTTGGCTGCACGTTGAACTTTAGCGCATTGAATGCTGCTGCAACAGTTAGATGTAACCTCGACATTTAAATGTTTTATCCTCCCCATCTGGAAAACCTTTCACTTTCAGATGATCACATGATTGTTGATTCGCTTATTTTCTCCTTCTTTGGCCTCGGGATGTTTGTTTTCTTCTGGTTTCACTCCAGCGTCTAACGTATTCCGTTGTGTGGTGCCGTTCTCAAACTCCGTACGACAACAAACTTCGAGTTAGCAAGCTACACGCTGACAATGTCCAAGTTTTGAAGACAACTTGGATGGTGCAACGAGGCAGGCCTGCTCGGTTCTTTAAAGGTACTCTAAGCGATGTCGCGCGTTTTTTAGGGTACAACATTTTTTTCACATACAGCAAACATCACCTCTCCATCCGCGAGCTGCCGGTCCCCTGAACACACTGTAAAAAAAACACGCAGTCTCTGTAGACAGCCTAGGGTCCACACACGCCAACAAAAACAAAGTGGACCAACCTGGACCTTGCAAACATACACAAACCATGTTCCAGTGTTCCAGGGGGGTTAGTGCGCTGAAGCACAGAAGGGAGGGAATGGGATGAGGAGGAGGGAGGAGCGAGCTAGTCTTCGTTTTGTTTGAAAATACTTTGAACATCAACAAGAAGTAACGTCACCCACCATCGCTTAGAGCACCTTTT
This sequence comes from Perca fluviatilis, assembly GCF_010015445.1. Taxonomy (NCBI): domain Eukaryota; kingdom Metazoa; phylum Chordata; class Actinopteri; order Perciformes; family Percidae; genus Perca; species Perca fluviatilis. The sequence continues at coordinate 31,949,200 of NC_053131.1, forward strand.
AAGGGAATGATATGTTTACAGCATTTCCTCTCTAATTGGGACATTTTGGGACCGATTGGTGGGATTGCTGCGAAACACCGGTAAGAGCAGATGAGGTTTAACCATGTATCAGCTAATTTAAATAGCTCATGTTACTGTATTGTGTCAACAGTTAACTTCATTTAATATTGGATGTGGCGTTTTCTTTTGCGGGGTAAATATGTTCCACCAAAACAAGTTCCTTCCAGAGACCATTTAGCAGAGCCACCGTTTCTGCATCCGGAGCTTAGCGCCGCCAAAGATGATTGCGATTGGTTTAACGGAACACGTCGACTTATTGGGACTTTGTCCTATTCACCGTATCCCCCAGAGTTAGATTAGTCCATACATACCCTTCTCATCTCCGTGCGTGTTGTCACTCTGTCCGACGGCCCCACCGGTAGCTTAGCCTAGCACAGATCCTGAAGGTAACTGGCTCCATCTGGCCTACTGCTCCCAATAAGTGACAAAATAACGCCAACATGTTCCTATTTACATGTTGTGATTTGTATAGTCACAGCGTGTACAAATAACAAGGTCACGTGAGACACAGCCGTCTTCTAACCGTATACGTACTGGGAACTATATTCTCAGAAAGGCGAAGCACTGCTACTCTCTGCTCGGGGCTTCTCAGGTGCTGCAAGCATATCACTCCGCCCAAGTAGCAGAAGTAGCACTGCTTCGCCTTTCTGAGGATATAGATCCCAGTTTATATACGGTTAGAAGTTAAGCTACCAGTGGGGCCGTCGGACAGAGTTGCAACACGCACTGAGATGAGAAGGGTATGTATAGACTTATCTAACTTTGGGGGTTACAGTGAATAAGACAAAGTCCCAATAAGTCAGGGTGTTCCTTTAAAGAAATGCAAACAACCCAGAGCGTTTTTAATCTCAGATCCTAAAATGTATCTGTGGTGTAGGCAGCCCGACCTCACACTCCAGCGCTGTGGAGATAGAGCTGGGAATGCGAGACTAACCCAGAGTGACACCGAGGCTCTTGACTTGGCTGATGAAGGGGGGAAGGGAAGCCATCGATGGGGAGGTTTTGGGCTGTGGATGTTTGGGAGAGAGGGAGGTTTTGGAGCCAATGAGCAGGGCCTCAGTTTTGCTGCCATTGAGCTTCAGAAAAGTTCCTTCTCATCCAGCTGCTGATGTCCTGGAGGCGGGGGAAATGGATATTGTCTGTAACGAGGTGCTGGGGTTTACACCGACTCTCTGGGAGTTCAGTTCATTTGTTGGTCGGAGCACAAATGAGTTGAGCGATGCCAAAAGTTTTTAGCACCTGCCAAAGGATCTTTGGAGCCTTACGCAGATATCAAAAAAAGGTTTCATTTCTGGCTCCAGCAAGCCAATAAAACCCTAAAACTGTATGTACGCTTCCAGCATTACCAGCGCTGTGGACTCAGTGGCTGCAGTTAATTATAAGTTAAGTTTAATACATTAAAGGAGTTCATAAATGCTATGAAACTGTAAATTTAACCAAAGTTGCATCTGCATGTTCATAAACAAACTGCAAAATCTGGCTTTTTTTTTTTTTTAGCTTTCAAGCACATCTTACAGTCTTTATCTCTGGATGCGGATTGCTGGTGAAAGGTGCCACTTTTCCCGATCAATAATCAGCTTTTACACTCAAACTGCAAGAATATTTAAACTTAAAATGAGTAGCTGGTCATTGAAATACAGCTATGTGTGGCAGTGGTGGCCTAAAGGATAAAGAAGCAAGCTTGTGACCGGGAGGTTGCCCGAGAGCATGTCCCTCCCTCGTCACCACCACTGAGGTGCCCTTGAGCAAGGCCCTTAACCTCCAACCGCTCCAGTGGAGCTGCTCAGTGGCCAGCAGATCAGACTGTGGTTGTACTGGGCAGCTTCCAGGTATCAATGTGGAACTGTGTGAATGTGACAGGTCGTCGTTGCAAATGAGAAGTTGTTCTCAATTGACTTACCTGGATAAATAAAGGTAAAAAAAACAAAAAAAACATGAACTATGCTGGAAATTAAATCAACATAAATAAAGAAATGAATAGATTACAAAATGCTTTAAGAACAAACAGATGGCAGTAGTACCTGTTGTACTCTCTCTCTCGTCACATTTTTTGTCGTTTATGTTGCTTTTTCTTGCTTTTTGTCGTTTTTTTCTACGTTTTGTTGCTTTTTTTCGCGCATTGGTCATTTATTTTCGCATTTTGTCACTTTGTGACTTTTTTGTTGCTTTTTGTCTGCGTTTTTGTCACTTTATACTATGTTTTTTGTCACTTTTTGTGGTGTTTTTGTCGCTTTGTTTTAGCATTTTGTCACATTTTTATTTAACAGAATAGAAATTAACATATTTGATGGCAAAACTGTTAAATCAAAATGAAATTGAATATGACGTTTTATGTTTCCAGTGCAAAAGTAAGAAAAGTAAATAATTGTTTATAAATGCTGGAAAGTGATATTTATGGTGATATAATAACATAATAGTTAGCTTATATTTCCATGTCGTAACAAACATTTGGCCCATTTTACATACAATTGTTATTTATCACGCTTAAAAAAAAACTATACAAATATATTAAATAATACATAACCAAAAGAAAGGTACTTGTACTTTTAAATACTATATTTATGAGGTCCATTTCAAATACTTTGCACACTGAACAGCAGAAGAAAGCGATAATGAAGCCAAAATGTCAACATAATAATCTCAAACCCAAATAGGGTCTTGTGATGTTTTTTGGGGGGGGGTAGTCAGCGTGAGATCCTGCAGGACTTGGCTAGTTCACAGCTCCGTATTGTTGCAGAGGAGGGGAGATGTATAAATACTCCAACAGCTTCCTGCTTCGCCCCGCTGGGGTTCAGCGTTTCAGCCGTCCCAGCTGAGCACACACCCAGACACAATAGATGGTCCGGGACCGCCTCGCGGAGCCCGGCGGACTGAGGGAGGCCTTCATGGAGGATTAACCCAAAACAAGTCTCCCTCATAGTTTATTCAGAGCGTGACAGAAGGATGGACACAAAGACGGAGACATATTAGAGTCAGTTATGTTTTAAAAAACACGAGTTAATGAAGTCATGTCTACAAATCTCCCCTCAAAGATAAAACAGGGCTGTAGCTAATTCAAAAGCCCCTTTAAGTACTTGTATTACTACTGCAACTACTAATCGCTTCACATTTTTATTGTTAACTCTTTAAATTTCTGTGCGATTTTTATGTATGTGAGATATGTGTGTTTGTTGTGTTATGGTTGTCTAAGCTACTGGATGCCTAAAATTATCTAGTATCTATCTATCTACGTATCAGTCTACATCTACAACAACTATAAGTGATGATACTACTGCTGCTGTTAAAGAATATTGCTGGTGTTTTAGTACCATTACTACTACTTCTATTCTCGCATTGCCAGACCCTGCTTCACAGCGCTGCGGAGGAGGGTCTGGCTAGTCCACACAGCATTCCTGGATGGGAGAAAAAAGTGCTCTGGTTTATTGGCATTTCTTTAAACCAATCACAGTCGTCATGGGCCTCTGCAAAATAGCCTCTTGAACGAACTTGTTTTGGTGGAACATGTGTACGTTCAAAAGTTGTTTTAGTCATGCAACAGAATTGGACAGATAGTCTAGCTAGCTGTCTGGATTTACCCTGCAGAGATCTGAGGAGCAGTTAACCATAGTCCTCAGAAATCCACCGGAGGTTAGAACGCCAACACAAAGAAAGAGGAAGGGGACGGACATCCGGCCGAAAAGAGGGACATCTGGAACTTTCGGCAGCACCGGCACAATCCCGGGAATGAAACATTGTGGATATAGAGTACTATTTCTACTACTACTACCAAAGACGGCTTTGTATCGTTGATTCTCTGTCTGGAAGTGACTTTCCCTGTTTGTTTCTGCAGCGTTCATCGTTTGTTCATGTTTCTCAAAGAGTTTAACCTGAGCCAGGCCGACAACAGAGAGAGAAATCATATCACATCCATACAGGGACAGTAGTATACTGTCAGCAATCTGGCTCGGACCCAAGTGCAGAAATGCGAGGAGGGAGCAGCAGTTAGAAATAGAAATAATTTAATGATAACACAAAGAGAACTTACAAAACACGCAAGCTGGTAACGTCTACAAAAAGAAAAACCAAGGAACACGGAAGGAACAGGGAAATCAAAGAACACAAAATGAAAGCTTACACTGGAAGGAACTCACAACGGATGACGATAAACCAACAACAGACACAGAAAGCACAGAGACTAAATACACAAGTAAATGAGGGTATACAAGGGACAGGTGACACAAGGCTGGGGGAACAGGTGAAAGACATCAGGGCGGGGCAGACAATCCCAAAGGCGGGAAAACCAAAGGACGGAAGGAAGTAAAATGAAAACACATGGGAGAACAGAGGGACTACAAAATAAAACAGGGTAGGGAAAAACAACAACAGAAAACAGATCGGTACTCAGTTCAGGTATCGGAATCGGTGGAAAAAATTATATCGGAGCATCTCTGAAAAGAATAAAAAAAAAAATAAAGAATTCAAGAAAGAAGAAGGCAGCATTGTGTAGAGTCTGTTAACACAGATTGATTTGGTTTGAAGATGACAGTTTGACATATTTTACCAGCATGAATCTAAAACAAATATGTGCGCTGTGGACGTTACATCATGACTCGAGGGGAAATCCTGCCTGCGAAGGAGCAGCTGGCCAGAGAGAGAAACACTCCTTCAGTTTATGAAACACCAGCCATCCGTCGGCGTGCAGTTCCAGCGCTGCTGCACACTGTGCAGAGCTGGAGGGGAGGACAGGACGTCCTCTCAGCCCATCTGATGTCTTTTTCAAAAGCTCGCACACCCTCAGGGCTTTACTTTCAGAGTGGGTTTTAAGGAGATTTTCCCAAGAAGAAAAACAGTTTCATAAGCCCTCGAGCGTTACTATTGAATGATGCATGTGAGGGAGGAAGAGAGAAGGCTGGAGGAGTCTCTTTCTATCCTCGATGCTGGGTTTATTATTTTTTTTTTCTTCAGTTTTTTTAATCTTTATATTGTCGGGTGCGCCAGTAACCGACACTGCCGGGTTCAAGGCAAGGAGCAGGGCAGGACATCAGCTGTTAAATCTTTAACTCCAACAGGAGGAACTCTGACTATTTGACCGATTTCATTTCTCATAATAGGATACAATGTAGCGTAGCCGTTTCTGTGTAAACGCCATTCAGAGAGTCAATTCTAAAAGCACCTCTTTTACAAATGACCTCCTGTGAAGTCTGGATCGACGACAATTCATTGCCGGATCTTTCGCCGGATGTCACTCGCCTTGCAAAACTCTGTTTGTTCTCCGAGAAACAAAAACAAACTTTGAGTTAGCAAGGTGCACGCTGAAAATGTCAAGTTTTGCAGAAGAATTTGGGTCGTGCAACAAGGCAGGCCTGTTTTTGTTCTTTCGGGTTCTTGGGCGGCACTAAGCTCCGGACGCAGCGACGGTGGCTCTGCTAAATAGTCTCTGGAAGGAACTTGTTTTGGTGGAACATTTACACCCTGCAAAAGAAAACGCCACATCCAATATTAAATCAAGTTAACTGTTGGCACAATACAGTAACGTGATAGCTGTATACATGGTTAAACCTCATTAGATCTGACCAATCACCGCAATCCCACCAATCGGTCCCAAAACGTCCCAGTTAGAGAGGAAATGCTCTAAACTGTGACAGTTTTCCTGCATGTCTCCCCCCCCCCCTCTCTCTCCCCTTTCATATCTCAGCTTTCCTATCGAATAAAGGCAGAAATGCCACAAATAATAAATTAATTAATTAAATTAAATAGACTGTGACTCAGCACCCCCACAAACTCGGTCCCTCAGACGCTGGTGACCCTTTCCCCCCCCCCCCCTCCCACCACCCGCCCACAGAGTCAACAGCCAACTGCCCCGCCCATGACCCTGGCCTGCATCAGCACACATCAGAGCCATCATGTCATTAAATCTGTTGATGACTCAGCTCCTCGCTAACAGGCACGAGTCAGCTGACAGAGATCTGCTGCTGCAAGGATGACTCTCTCTCTCTCTCTCTCTCTCTCTCTCTCTCTCTCTCTCTCTCTCAAAGTCAGCGAGACAGACTGAGGAGACGGTTCTCGACTTCAGAAGGACCTCTTCGATTCAGTGAAGGGCAGCGCTCGACCACACGTCCCTCCTCAGTGAGACGAGTCGACCGATAATAGAGCCAGAAACACCAGCAGTTCCAGATGTGACACGGAGAGCATCCTGACCTGCTGCATCCACGTCTGATACGGAAACATTCAAGCTATAGTGCATAGTTTCTGACGTCCCCCCATGAGGAATTCTAAGTAATGACAACAACACTGTCGACGCGTCCACATGATACAAGCCTTCCGTGATCGCGCAGACCACTAAACTTAACTGTCATGTAACCGGTCGTCACAAGACTGGCCGGGCATGATTTCATTGTATATCATACGGATTGTTGTGCATCATTTTTGGTATGATATCATACGAACCCCTTCATGAGAATGTGTTGTCTGTTTGCACAATTAAAGGCTGCAAATCAGTCCGTGATCTCCAATGTCTTCTTTCCTGTAGACGCTGGGGAAACTATCTCCGGTTTCCCTGTGCTTTCTGTTGTGTGCATGGGGAAGCAAAGCACAACTCATCTTTGAACTGAAGATGAAATTAAGTAAAAGCAACTGTAGTCAGTCCCTCCAGAAAAACGCGATTATGCGATTGCATAATTCAATGCATAATCAGCCAAAGTCTGCATATGTATGCGGGGACCGCATTTTTTCAACTGCGCCGCACTTTCGCTGCATAAATTGCCGATTTCCGCGCAAAATATGCGGGGCTTGCATTATTTCATAATCCCTGCATTTTTGTTGCAAAAAAGTCCCATAATATATCTTAGCAGAAAGTTGAAAAATATTGCGTTTACTTCACACAAAAGCAGCCATTTTCCCCTGTTGCCATGGAAACGTTATGAAGTGACGTCAGAGATGGGAAGTAACGAAGTACAAATACTTCGTTACTGTACTTAAGTAGATTTTTCGGATATTTCTACTTTACTTTACTATTTTTTTTTTTTGTGGCGACTTTTTACTTTTATTCCTTACATTTTAACACGAATATCGGTACTTTCTACTCCTTACATTTTTAAAATTGGCTCGTTACGATCGTGTGTGTGCGTCCTTGAGAACTGTAAGTAGTATAACTTATGTTGTCAGTTCATTTAAGCCTGTTGTTGTATTGGTCTATAGCTCCTGCACAGTTAAAGTAGGTTAGCTAGTGATTTAGTTGTTTGTGTTCTTCACCTGTTAGCTAGGTTTCACGTTGCTTGTAAAGCATCAAAAGAGAGAAGTTGTCTCTGTCCGTGTTTTACAGACACACCCAGAGTTTGAAACCAGCATCAGCTTTAAATACGGTCCTAATCTAGTCCTCACTAACAAGTTTCAAATAATTTCACTGGAGTTACCGTTATTATTTTTCACGTGATCAATACCGAATTCAATCTAATTGGATGGGAATATACTGTAGGCTGCGTTGCATGTAACGCACCACTACAAGACGACTCGACAGATTCGGCAGCATTCTGCATTCATTTGCAGCAAATAATTGCAGCTTGATGGCGGTAACGTTAGCACTAGTAGTATGGACGGTGACATGATTGAAAATGAAGAAAACAGAGATCCCAGAGATTAGGCAGACAAGCAGCAAGACATTCCCAATCATCCCTGGCCTTATCTGAGAGAGATGTTTGAGATAGGCTAGGAGGCATCAAGTATGACTCCTGGCCAATGTGCTGTGTAACTCTAAAAGTATGGGGAACTTCTTAATTAATCTATGGTTAGTAATTCATATTGTATCCTTTATTTTCTTTCTATATTTGAGCAACACCCATACATGTAGATTCCTTTAAATGTTAAGGGGAAGATTAAAAAAGAGAAACTTGATCTGTGAATTCTCACAGAATCACAATTGAATTCATATCTTGCTACTCAGTCAGAATGTTATTAAGCTGGAGTCCCAGTCTCTGTCACAATAATCATATATGTGATGTTTGGCAGACATCCATTTAAAATGTAGACAATGGAATATAAAGAGCCTGGTTTTTATGTCCACTGAAGTTTCTCATCTTACTCTAGTAACATGTGTGGTCCAGGTAGCTTTGCATAAAAAGTGGTTGTCATTTGCAAGGCTACTTTTACTTTTATACTTTAAGTACATTTCAAAGCCTGTACTTTGTTACTTTTACTTAAGTAAAGAACTTAAATCAGTACTTCTACTTTTACCAGAGTATATTTAACACAAGTATCTGTACTTCTACTTAAGTACGGGAAGTGAGTACTTTTGCCATCTCTGATGACGTAATTACGCAATGTGAACTTCATCGAAAAGCAGGTGTTGGAGGTTGAATTTGACATGTACTTTGAGTCTCTTAAGTTGGTATCAGAAAGCTATCTTAATATCTGATGTCTACTCAAATTTCTTTGTTTAAGTGCTCCTGCTGTCTATATTATTATTATAATAATCTCTTTTGTATCTTTTAATTCCATCTGTTTAATAATAATAATAATAATACATTTAATTTGTAATGCACTTTATATTTACGCAAATCTCAAAGTGCTAAGTGTTTAGACTTACTTTTATTTTTACTTTCATATTATATTATTTGTATATATTTTTGTATCTTATTTGTTTACGTATTGCGATGACTGAATATCTGTAAACTATTTTTTTAAATAAAGTTTAAAAAAAAAAGCAGGGTGTTGGAGGTTGAATTTGACATGTACTTTGAGTCTCTTAAGTTGGTATCAGAAAGCTATCTTAATATCTGATGTCTACTCAAATGTCTTTAAGTGCTCCTGCTGTCTATATTATTAACGATTAATCTCTTTTGTATCTTTTAATTCCCTCTGTTTAGACTATTACTTTTATTTTTACTTTCATATTATATTATTTTTATGTATTTTTGTATCTTATTTGTTTACGTATTGTGATGACTGAATATCTGTAAACTATTTTTTGAAATAAAGTTTTTTTAAAAAGCAGGGTGTTGGGGAATCACTTTTTTCTCTCTTTTTCATCAAACCACAGTTTTTGCAAGTTCCCGCAATTTCATCACATAAAATTCCATAAATATCCCGCATATTCCATAGCATTTTTTAAGAAAATGTGCCGCATAATCAAGGATTTTTGCCCGCAACAATCACAAAAAAACTCTTTTTCTGGAAGGACAAGTGTAGTGCTTCACAGTACAAGTAGTAGTACAGTACAATACATTTTTGGTTTTACTTATGATGATATTTTAAGCTCCCACACCCCCTCATTACTTTTGTTCTGTTCCATTTGTTGCTTTTGTCTGTTCCTCAACGAACACCAGGGTTCAACGTTAAGGTTTTTTTTCACTTTTCCGGGCAAGTGAAAACAAATTCTACTTGCCCAAAGTCTATTTTTACCGGCCCCTATACAAATTGTGTTTTTATTTTTTTTCCGGAAAAAAGCCTCAAAGAAAGTGTCAAAAAATAAAGGAGTGGTGGCCGGGTTGGCTCAGCGGGTAGAGCAGGCGTACATACTGTATACTGAGAGGTTTATGCCTTAACACAGAGGTCCAGGGTTCAAATCCAACCTGTGACATTTTCCTGCATGTCTTCACCCCTCTCTCTCTCACACCTTGCTGTCCTATCAAATAAAGGTGGAAAAGCCCAAAAAATTATCTTTAAAAAAAATTAAAATAAAGGAGTGAAAAACGTAAAACATTTTTCAAACTTTGACAAAAAAAAAATCACATCAAAAGTGTGGGGAGAAAAAACACAAAAAAACGTGAAAATAGCATCAAAACCATTAACAAATTGAGAAAAAAATGTCCAGAGCTTTAAGCGCAAACTCAATTCTCTATCGGTCAAATCAAATCATTCAACAAGCATTCGCCAAGGGGAAAGAAAACTAGAACGCCAACTAGATGGTTGTTATTTACTTGCAACACATTCTCGCTCCCATTGCGTAAAATATGGACGCTTGGTCAGGTGCCTTTGGCGTTGTTATTGACCCTTTAGCGTCAGATTTAACACGCTTTATAAACGCGCTGGGTCGGGACTATTGGCGTCACTTTTGACGCAGTTAGGTTAAGGAAAAGGTCGTGGGTGGGCTTACGTTTCCATGACACGCGGGACAAGAACAGATGGTTGGGTTTAGGTAAAGAAGAACGGGACAGTTGGGTTTAGGTAAAGAAGAACGGGACAGTTGGGTTTAGGTAAAGAAGAACGGGACAGTTGGGTTTAGATAAAGAAGAACGGGACAGTTGGGTTTAGGAAAAGAAGAACGGGACAGTTGGGTTTAGGTAAAGAAGAACGGGACAGTTGGGTTTAGGTAAAGAAGAACGGGACAGTTGGGTTTAGATAAAGAAGAACGGGACAGTTGGGTTTAGGTAAAGAAGAACGGGACAGTTGGGTTTAGGTAAAGAAGAACGGGACAGTTGGGTTTAGGTAAAGAAGAACGGGACAGTTGGATTTAGGTAAAGAAGAACGGGACAGTTGGGTTTAGGTAAAGAAGAACGGGACAGTTGGATTTAGGTAAAGAAGAACGGGACAGTTGGGTTTAGGTAAAGAAGAACAGGACAGTTGGGGCTTTCATACTACTCCCTACCGTAGTCGCTCTTACATCATCTTCAAACGGCGTGTAGCTGCTGCTCTGCCAGGTGTCAAAATTACGAATCCCACTATGGCCACGCTAAGACCCGCCCTACGAAGCCGCTCGATTGGTTGGGGTTAGGCATCTCACCTCGAGTGGTTAAGGTTAGGTTATTGGTCAGGAGATAAGACCTGAACAAATGGCGTTAGGTTACCTTGCATTCTCATGGACGCCTGGCCAATAAATGCTATAAGGGCGGGTCTTGGCGTGGCCATAGTGGGATTCGTAATAGCGCTGCCCCGTGCGTTCTACACACACGCTGAAGGGAGCTTTTTACGTCATATCTTACGCTGACAGCCACTGCCCAAACGTCCGTATTTTACGAGCTCAGAGTGAGAACCGGTTGTTACTTGCCCAACGTTGTGTTTTACTTGCCCTGGGCCCATCTGGCAACCCTTACTGTTGAACCATGAACACATTCGTCACTTTTCCTGTAAATATTGTCCTGTGCCTGTTGAACCTGCTGTGTCCATTATTTTTTGCCCTGGGTTACTTGTTGAATGTCGGCTTGTGGTTCCACAGGAACTAAATTGTGTTCCTGTTACACTCGCTGTTAATGAATGACGAATAAAGCTACTATAACCGGACTCTGAACGTCCTGCTTCCACTGCTGCTTATAGCAGACGCTCCATAACATCCTGCCTTGCTCAGAGGAACCTCGTCAGCAGAGGTTGAAGAGAGCGAGAGCAAGAGCGAGAGACTCACTCTGCCCCCCCCCCCACCCACCCGAGCCAATCTAACAGGCTCGTGTTGCTGCTGCACTCGTCCCAGTTTGACAGTTGTGTTACAGCACCACAAACTTTGAGGCTCGGAGAGAATGCACGCTGAGAAAAGAATAAAAATAAAAAATAAAAAAAACTCCCTGCCGGGATTTAACAAACCAGAAATGTGTGAAACATGAAACGCTGACAGAAAGTGGAATATCTGCAGATTCCATATGGAGGTGCTGATGGTGCGGCGCCTGCAGCAGGGGTCGCCTGTGGCAGCCGCCGACTCTCTAACTCCTCAAATAACACACACACACAGACACACACACAAACACACACACAAACACACACACGACACACACACAGACACACACACTTCACACACAAGTCGACCTACTCAGCAACTTCTACAGTACTTTTGTGTTGATTTATAACATTTCTTAAAATAGAGTTTATAAAAAGAACCCGTGTCTATGCCAGTACACAGTTTCTAAAGAAAAAGGGCTGTTATTGTTGTAAAATGTACAATCAAAATGCAGTTTTTATATTCTTCCTGTGCCTGTATGATTTCCTTTGGGTGCTCCAGTTTCCTCCCGCAGTCCAAAGACATGCAGGTTAAGTGCATTTGCAAGTCTAAGTTGTCCATATAGGTGTTAATGTGAGTGCCTCTCCTCTCCTCCAGTGGGAGCTCCGGTGTTGTAGTACTCCAGATCGGTTATGGTCTCAAGACCACTTTTTGAAGGTCTCGTAATTATTTAATTTGTCAGGTTTAGAGGTGCTGGTTGGTAGATTTTGTTTCCGCTGGACGGGCTTGCTGTTTCCCCCTGTTTCCAGACTTTATGCTAAGCTAAACTAACCAGCTTACTAGCCTTTGGACTAGTCTCGCTTTGCCAGACCTTCCTCCACATCGCTGCGGAGGAGGGTCTGGCTAGTCCACACAGCATTGCAGGATGGGAGAAAAACTCTGCTCTGGTTTATTGGCATTTCTTTAAACCAATCACAATCGTCTTGGGCGGCGCTAGGCGCCAGACAGAGCAATGGTGCCTCTGCAAAATAGCCTCGGGAAGGAACTTGTTTTGGTGGAACGTGTACGTTCAAAAGTTGTTTTAGTCATGCAACAGAAAACTCAGATTGGACATATAGACAGATATATGACTTTATTTTCGACTGTTTCTCATGTTGTTCTGAGTACAAATTTGCCATCACAAGGTACAAAGTGCTTGTCAGTGGGGCAGTACCCTTTAAAGGCCGAATGTGTACCATTTGCAAGGGTACATTTTAGTCCAAGAGCATTTAGGTCCATTATGGTCCCCAGGGGTACACATTTACTCCCAAAGGGTACAAACTGTAAGAGAACAAGTATGTACCCTTGTAAAGGGGTACAATTGTTGTACCTTTGAGGGTACTGCCCCAGTGACGAGCTGTTGGACCCCTTAAGGTACAAATTTTACACAGTGGTATTGATCTAATTATTAAACTCCCAACCATAAAGCAAATACATTTCCCGAAATGTCAAAGTAGTCTTTTTAAAATGATTTTGATTGTGTATGTATTGATTGTGGAAACTGTTGTAAAAGAATAATTGATAAAATGGACGTATTGATTGATAACAATTTCAGCTCTAGAATGTAGAATGATTTTTTTAATGGCACATAAATTTAGCCATCGAGTGCGTCTATTTCCCTTTATTGCCCCCCCATATCTGCACTCTGGTCTTTGTCCCACTGCGGGTCGACAAATGGCTCTCTGTTTCCTCTTCTCTGATGGATTTGTCCCTATGGGATTGTTACATCACCGGTGCAAAATGGCGGCTTAAGGAACAAAAAGAAGCCCTCGCATTTTAATCCTGACACACACACACACACACACACACACACGTATATGTTTAATCATCATATAATGTTTTGGATTACAGAAACCTTTTCTGATATTTAAAAGCTATTTCCCCTCGTTAGCCACAAGAAGAGAAGATCAGTGCACCAAACTAAAGACACAGACACAGAACATCTCCAATGATAATGTTTTCATTTCTACACATTTGGTTTTGGGAGATGTTTCTCAGGAAGAAGACCAACCTTTCGAGGGATTTCAAATATTATCAACATTTTAAGTTTCATGCTTTTAATTTCAGTTTAATTTTAGATTGCCTGACCCATCCCGCTGAGTCTGTTCACTGTTATCTGGGCGAGTGTAGTCTTTCTGAGCACGGAGGCTCATTAACACAGCATTGCACTCGAGGGAATCCTCTGGAACCAGCAGCACATATTGATCCCAAAACCCAGAACGACTGAAATATAAATGAAGGACTTTCACTGAGGACTCCTTTTGTGCACCCACGGCCCATCTAACGGTGGCTGCACGGTTTCTTTTCATTACTGTCTGTGACTGCAATGTTGTTTCACCTTACTTATTAAGGAAATTATATTAAAAGAACTGATTAAATGATTGATTAACTGCAGTGGCATAATCTAGTAACAATGGGCCCCAGTGCAGGCTATTATGACATTCCCTAATGCATGCTATGACACACACACACACACCACACACACACACACACACACACATCATTAGGCATTCTGCTTGCAGATGTACTCAGTACTTCTTGACAGATTTTATGCATAAACTAGCTACCATATATCGTATTGTCTCGTCACATGATCAAATAGAGACTTAACATTGGACAACATGAACATACATATTACCCAGCAATCATCATTGCATATCTGTATATGACAAAAAAGACCAAAGAATATAAAAAATTGTCACCTTTCAGAGAAAAACAATCGTTTTGAATACCAAATAGGTGTGTTGTATATGAATGGTGTCGGGCCAATGACTTTTCAAATCCCCCTTACATTTTTTAGAGGTAATTACATTAATTTTACAGTAAGTTTTTCCTCTATATCCTCATGCTAACATACATTTTTTACAGTTTATGTAGAATATGTATATAATGTGGTTAGATTGCTACTAGTCTTGCTTTGCCAGACTCTCCTCCAAAGTGCTCTGAAGGAGGGTCCACGTAGCATTCGGGTTGGGAGGAAAACATGCTCTGGTTTAATGGCATTTCTTGAAACCAATCACAATCATCAAGGGCGGTGCTAAGCACCAGGAAAAGCTGCGGTGCCACTGCAAAAAAAGCCTCGGAAGAAACTTGTTTTGGTGGAGCACGTGTACGTTCAAAATTAGATTCAGTTGTGCAACAGAAAACTCCGATTGGACAGATAGTCTAGCTAGCTGTCTGGATTTACCCTGCAGAGATCTGAGGAGCAGTTAACCATAGTCCTCATAAATCCACCGGAGGTTAGAACGCCAACGGACATCCGGCGCAATCCCAGAAGTGGATATAGACTAGATTGCTACTGAGTATTTTACACACAAAAAACAGGACGAAGATAGGTGTGCCTTTTTTGAGGGCATGCATATCAAATGGCACTTTTTTAAATTTAACAAGAGTTCTTTGAACACCAGTGTATTTCGGAGGTAGCAATCTGAATCACTCACAAGTCACCCAAGTCACCCCCCCCCACCACCACCACCCAGGGGTCCCCATGCAACCGCACTGCCTGCACTGTCTATATTTATGCCCCTGATTAACTGACTGTTTTAGCTCTCCAAATCACAAAAGTAGGACTTCATGATGATAGTGATCGCACAGACTGCATTCCCTGTTGAGCAAATTAGCTTTTTTTCCCCATTTACAGGAACATTATACATAATTAAACAATTTTCACTGAAAAACAAAATCCCCAACATAATTACATCACAGAGAGAGTGATAGAGCGAGAGAGAGATTTTAATTTGTATTCAGATGATTTGGCAACATGGCTCATCTAACATTCATGCCAATAAAGAAGATTATTGAAATGAAGAAAAGAGACACAAAGATAGAAAGAGATGTTTAATATTTATGAAATCAGGATGAGAGAGACACAGAAATAGGCAAAACACACATCTTTTAACTCTCATTTAGCCTTAAAGTTACATATATATGTGATATAATATAATGATTCTGCATGTGGGTCGTATAAGCATTGCAGGTTTGTTGCTGGTTATTTTCCATAAGCAGATTTTATCACAATGTCTATTGTGGCAGCACAGATGTTTTCATCTGCCAGTGGTGCTGAAACAATTAAATGATAAGTCGATCAGTCTATTTATGAAATACATATGACACATTTTTATAGCACTAAGAGGCAAATTTCAGTCGTAATCTCATTCTTTTATTTACCATATGCTACCCAAAGCTCATGACCAATCAGAAAATATCGAAATTGAAAGCTTTGCCTTCCGACTCAGCTTTCGTTTCACCACAATGGTCCGGCACAGCGCCTCCATTTTACCCTCATTGGTAAAAAAAGACCCCAAGATATTTCAACGCCTTAGGACAGAAACTCCCAACCCTGAGGGAGCAATTGACCGCTTTCCTGCAGAGAACCACAGCTTCAGGCTTGGACTTGGCTGTCTGTCATCCCTCACACTCGGCTGCAGACCGCCCCAGCGTGCGCCGGAGGTCACGGTCTGATGAAAACCAACAGAACCACATCATCTGCAAAGAGCAGAGAAGCAAATCTGAGGTCCCCGAGCCGGAAACCTGCACCTGAGATCCTGTCCATGAATATCAAAAACACAATCGATGACAAGGGAATACCAATACATGGTGTAGGCATTATTACATTAAAAAAAAGTGCAACCCATGCAGTGTATGGGACTTCTAGTCTAAGCTAATTTGCAGACCTTGTCCCTGGTTAGGCTTTTAAAAATAAAACACATAATACAACAGTCTAATACAGGCACATAAACTAACAATAAGACAGAAAACAGTAAAACTGACTTTATATACAATGCCACATCATATGAATATGACTTGGGCTGCAACTAACGATTGATGTCATTGTCGATGATCTGTCAATTATTTTGTTGATTAATCGATTTAGTTGTTTTGGTCCATAAAAGGTCAGAAAATGGAAAACAATGTAGATCTGGGTTTTGTCTTGTTTTGCCCACAACTCAAATATATTCAGTTTACAGTCACAGAGGAGGGAAGAAACTAGAAAATATTCACACTTTAGAAGCTGGAATATGAGGATTTATGACTCGAATCGGTTAATCATTATCAAAATAAATGGCGATTAATTGAATAGTTGACAAGGATGAAGAATAGACAGCGGTAGATCGAGAGAGAGAGAGAGAGAGAGAGAGAGAGAGAGAGAGAGAGAGAGAGAGATGGAGAGGCTGAATGGAAAGGTAGAGCGACATAGACTCTGAGTGTGGGGAGTGGAGGAGAGAGAGAGAGTCGCCATTACTGCCTGCCAGTGCTGCTGAAAGGGGAGGGAGCAGAGAAAAGCAGGTTTCGGCTTACAGCGCATACCACACTAACAACACTAGCTATAACACTCTAAAATACAGGCTAACCGGCCGATTGGAACTACACGGGACTACCACCGACAACTGAACCCTACTTCGGATCTTGCCGAAGGACACTAACGACCGCAGATTGTGGATTGTAAAAAGGAGTTTTTTGCCTTGTAATATGGGAACGCTTCCTCCTTTTTTCCGTGGTATGTGGATCTGGGAGCGACCATGTTAATAGGTGGGTAGGGGAATGTATTTGGACTGGGATTGGGACTTCATTAGCTTTGCTAGCACTCTTTTCTGTGGGCGAAACCTGGCCCTAACACTGCGGTATTCCGGGTTAAAGACAACCGTGGTGGTAATATGAGTGTGGGCTGTCAAACTAAGCCCACGGTGTGATTTCTTTTTTTTAAACCGCTTTCTGCCCAACGTTAGGCTGGGTTTGGTGTTGCTAACGCTGGCTAGCTAACTATCCCTCACCACCCCCCCTTTTGGCATGCGATGCTAACATAGCTCGGCTAATGTTAGCTAATCGGGATTGGATGGAAAGGTGGGTTTTTTTCTCTCTCCTGGAGTATCAGGGCCAAACCAGGCCGAGCCGGGTTTCATGTCCTGTCCCCCAGGAGGAATTAATAACCGCCGTATCGAATGCTTCTGTTGCGAACGTTAGCTACGGTGCTTTGACGCATTACCATAAACGTTTGTTGGTTTTAATTTAAATCTTAACTAACTCATTACCCGTAACGTTAACTCCGATAACTCTCTCTCTCTCTCACACTCACACTCACACACACACCGGCAGTGCCCCCTTTTCCACCGTAGAGTTTGATGTATAACGTGATATCCACCCTTTTTTTATAGGTTTCATTTTTACGCAACAAATGGGTTCAAATGCAAAATTAGTTTGGAAATAAAAAAAAAGAAAATTCAAACCTTAAAGAAAGACACACAGGCAAAAAAAACCCATTTCTTTTAATTCTGAGATGGGCTATTTAGCTTCCTTCCTTAACATGTCTTCTTTCAGACTAGTGAAAAAAACCCATACAAAATACACGTTTAGGTGTTTATTTTACTACACTCTTGACTATTTGTGTTTGTAGATTTCTTCTAAATTCTCCAAAAGTTATCATTACATAGCCTAATGCCTTATTTGCGTTTTTAAACATAAAAAATTCTGAAAACTTGTAATACAAAAAATAATTGTCATAATGTAAGCCTGTTAGTTAAAATATTTTCCCTATTTACATGTAGTGGCTCCCCTTAACCGACTGTGCTGAGGTCAAAACCTTAAATTTCTCATTTCAAATTGTATTTGAACTTATTCTTAGTTCGTTTGGAAGTTAATGGGTTGCCAGTTTCCAACGTTAATGTCCTGCTAATGGCTAACATTAGCATTGGAGATGTATGCAGGGTCGGATCCAGGCGTGCCACTGGTTCAGATGATTGAATTTTCCGACATTAACAGGGTGTTTTTAAACGTCTCAGCCGTGATGAGAAGTTGCAACCACACTTTGTCATTAGCAGCTTATTGGCTCTTTTATTCAGTGTGTAGCAGCAGTCGGTCAGGTCAGTGGGTTTGTCCTGCTGCTGCATCTCTGCATGCCATTTGCATCTGACTGCTGCAGCTCCCTGTACCCTTTACCCAAACTCTCGTTGAAGGGATTGTCCGGCTTCTATCTAACAAACCATCCTGATGGTGTTTCTCCAGCCCTTTGCAGTCCTCTCAGTGTATTAATGGGAGCGTGCCTATGTTCCCACATTTCTAAGATTATAATTTTTTTTTTCAAAATTAGGCCCTATGTTCCCACATTTCCTTTTTCATAAATTTGTATCAGATTTTATCCCCCTAACCCATAACCCTAAAAAAATGTTGTGGGATGATAGGGCTTAATTGAAGGGACATCTAATAATAATAATAATAAATTGAATTTATATAGCGTTTTCATGGACTCAAAATTCCTTTACAGGGCAGGGTAGATTATAAAAACATAACAAAACAAAACGAGCAAACAAAACAAGTAGAACAAAACAAGATACAGATGAAAAAGGGGAGGGGCAGGTGGACTATGGGTAGGCTGAGGTGAAGAGATGGGTCTTGAGGCGGACTGGAAGATGGTGAGGGACTCAGAGGTGCGGATCTCTTGGGGGAGGGAGTTCCAGAGCCTGGGAGCTGCTCTGGAGAAGGGCTCTGTCCCCAAAACAGCGGAGGTTGGACTTTTGGATGGAGAGGAGACCGGCTGAGGTGGATCTGAGGGACCGTGAGGGTTGGTAAGGGGGAGAGGAGGTCAGTGAGGTATAGGGGGCCAGATGGTGGAGGGCTTTATAGGTGAGGACCAGGATTTTGTAGGTGATCCGCGGGGAAATGGGAAGCCAGTGGAGTTGTTTTAGGACTGGAGTGATGTGGTGCCAGGATTTGGAGCAGGTAATGAGGCTGGGGGGGCTGAGTTCTGGACCAGTTGGAGTCGGTTGATGTTGGTAGAGCTGATGCCGAGGAGAAGTGAGTTGCAGTAGTCCAGTCGGGAGGAGATGAAGGCGTGAATGAGTCTTTCAGCAGCGGGGGGTGTGAGAGAGGGTCTGATTTTGGCGATGTTGCGGGAGGTGAAAGAAGGAGGTTTTAATGACTTGACGGATGTGAGGCTCAAGGGAGAGGGTGGAATCAAAGATAACGCCAAGGTTGCGAGGCCTGGGGGGGAGATGGGGAGACAATGGTGCGGCGATGGTGAGAGTGGGGTTATTGGTTTTGCTGAGTGTGGATTTGGAGCCGATCAGAAGGAATTCTGTTTTGCGCTGTTGAGTTTGAGGAAGTTGTGTTGCATCCAGGTTTTAATAGCTGACAGACAGGAGTTGATGTGGGAGAGGGGAGGATTGTGGGGGGATTTGGTGCTGAGGTAGATCTGGGTTGCCGTCAGCATAGCAGTGGAAGTCCAGGTTGAAGTGGGCGGAGTATCTGACCAAGAGGGAGGATGTAGATGATGAAGAGGAGGGGGCCAAGTCCCAGACCTGGGGAACACCTTGAGTGACTGTGGCTGTGGCAGAGGTGTGGTTGTGGAGAGAGATGAAATGGGATCTGTTGGAAAGGTAGAGGTGGAGCCAGCTGAGTGCAGTACCGTCGATACCGAGGTCTTTGGAGTCTGGTGAGCAGGATGTTATGGCTCACAGTATCGAGAGGCGCTGCACTCAGGTCGAGGAGGATGAGGATGTTGAGGGAACCGGTCAGCAAAGGTGAGGAGGTCGTTGAGGACTTTGAGGAGAGCGGTTTCTGTGCTGTGTAGGGGGGAAAACCAGATTGGAGAGGTTCGAATAGGTTATTGGCAAGAAGATGGGTTTGTAGTTGTGGAGCGGACTATGCGTTCCAGGGTTTTAGACAGAAAGGGGGGAGTTGGATATTGGGCGGTAGTTGTTGAGAGAGGAGGGATCCAGACCAGGTTTTTAAGGATTGGGGTGACAGCGGCAGTTTTGAAAGCAGAGGGGACAGTTCCAAGGGACAGTGAGGAGTTGAAGAGGTTAGTGAGGTAGGAACACATCTACATCTAGGAACACAAGACCTCATTTTGAAAATGTCCTAGAAATGTGGGAACATAGGGCCTACTTTTAAGAAAGATCTTAGAAATGTGGTAATATAGGGCCTAATTTTAATAAAAATCTTAGAAATGTGGGAACATAGGGCCTACTTTTAAGAAAGATCTTAGAAATGTGGGAACATAGGGCCTAATTTTAATAAAAATCTTAGAAATGTGGGAACATAGGGCTGTGGGAACATAGGGCCTACTTTTAAGAAAAATCTTAGAAATGTGGTAACATAGGGCTGTGGGAACATAGGACCTACTTTTGAGAAAAATCTTAGAAATGTGGGAACATAGGGCCTAATTTTAATAAAAATCTTAGAAATTTGGGATCGGGGCCGTGGGAACATAGGGCCTAATTGTCAGTGAAATAAAAATCTTAGAAATGTGGGAACATAGGGCCTAATTTTAATACAAGTCTTAGAAATGTGGGAACATAGGGCTGTGGGAACATAGGGCCTACTTTTAATAAAAATCTTAGAAATGTGGGAACATAGGGCCTAATTTTAATAAAAGTCTTAGAAATGTGGGAACATAGGGCTGTGGGAACATAGGGCCTACTTTTAAGAAAAATCTTAGAAATGTGGGAACATAGGGCTGTGGGAACATAGGGCTGACCCCCCACTTAATGTCACATTCCTCGGCTACAGAGATTGATGAAGGAATCAATTATTAGTGGGGCCCAATAAATATCCGCTTCATATCAGCAGGTTCTTTGGCTGTTTCCATTATCTTGTTTCAGCGTCTACACATGCTGAGTGATTGATTTGATTGGACTCTGATTTCATCGTTCTCATCACCACAGTTCAGGGGTTTTCTCCTCAGCCTTCTCCCTTGAATGTGTTTGGAGCCAACGCTGTTTTTCAGTTTGATAATCTTGAGTATATTCCTATCACCTGAAGGTAGCAAATATTGACATGTTTTGAAACACAATTTTCTTAAATAAATATGCTGTTGCCCATGAGTATAACATGTCCTACTCATATAATATGTAAGGCAGTATAAAGCATTTATTGCTTGTACTCTTGAGAAGCAGCGATGCCTTGTTGATATTGTTTTAATCAGAATTACATATGAAAAGCTTTGCACCCACATGTGCTGTAAAGACCAGGACGGAAATGCATATTGGCATATGCTTATGTTGTGGGAAATATTCAATATTAGTATCAGCTTTAGGCTTGATCGTGTCAGTTGGCCCGCAAACTGTTATTCTTCAATCATCGACACCTCGGGAAGGGGAAAATCAGATGAGTAATGCTCTGCTTCAGGTCTGGACCTGACTCTGGAGGAGGAGGAGGGTGACATCAGGGTTTGTGAGTTGAGTTTCTGCTTTAAAACATCTGACGGTCTTTTAACAGGAAAAAATAATTTTTGCAAGGAAGCACCAGCCCGGTGCCCTTCACGTAGTTTTGGATTGAAGTAATCAACGTAATCAAAGCTGCAACCAAGATCAGAATCCGCTTCATTGGCCAGGTTTATGTCAACAAACAAGGAATTTGACTCCGGTTAATCTTCGCTCTCAAAGTACAACACTCACTTAACATATAAAGAATAAAAAACAGAAAGGACAGTAAGAAATGTATATAAAAAATACTGTTAAGTATAAAGTACAACAATACAATTTTACAAAAAACCTACAATAACAATTGAAGAGAGGGAAGGAATAGTGCAATATCAGTATAGTCTTGAGATTTAAGATTTAAATATATAGTGCAAGGCAGTTCAGTGCAATAGTAATATATTAACAATATTGTAATTGTAAGATTGAAATATACATGAGGTTGATGTTTCTTTGAGCAATTGCACAGTGAATCGAAAATAAAGAGTGGAAGAATTATTCATATTCTACGTATAATCAGATGGTCTCACCCCTTATTACACACTTTAAGGAGACTGACTATTTCGGGATACATTCTGAGACTTAAGCGTGATTTATACTTCTCCGTTAAATCTACGCCGGCTACGTACGTGGAGACACGAACCTACGCCGGACCCTACGCTGTAGCCTGACGTGCACAATGTAACCTGTCACGTTGCGGCAACGCCACACACTCAGACGCCAGCTCGGCACACACACCAACGCACATCAGGCCGCTTACGTAGGCTACGGCGAAAGCTCTGCGCGGAGCCTCCGCAGAACCATAAATCAAGCTTAACATTTCAGAAAGTTTGAGTAGTTTCCGTGTTATGTTTTGTCACTTTTGTATTACAACTTTAGTTCCACTAGTGATGAGGTAGCCGCAATTACAACTGCATTACGCAACTTTGTGCACTAGCGGTTGAAAAAATTGTAAAATGGTAAAGGTAATGGTTAAAACTTTTTAAAGTGAGCACCCAGAAATCCTGCGGGGCGGGGTCAGCCCTGGCTGGTCTGTCGTGATTTATATTAAGAGGAGAAGGAGGGAAAAGATTGTAACGTTTTGAGCCAGGGAGCTTTGAGAGTCGTCGCTTAATAGGAGACTGTTTGAGTTTTACTTTTTGATTCATCTCTTCCTGTGGGAGATCAGAATTTCTTCTGGGGGAAACATAATGAGTCAGTGGTGCCTCATTTAAAGTCGATGGGACCCACAGCTCTGTTGGAGCCCCACTTTGTTATTGAGGCTGAACAACAACAACAAAAAAAGGTTATTTTTACCTAAATATTCAGCTGCGTGCAGCTTTAAAAGGTCTACCATCCTCGGCAGTGTGTTCTGCTGTGTTTTCAGGCTTACCAGCATTTAGTCATCTCTAAATCCAGCTTGCCAAGTGATACCTTAATCCCCCCCCTTCAGCCTCACAGTGAATAGACTAATCATGATGCACGAGGCTACTTTTAGCTGTTAGTGCAGCACAAATGCAGTTTTGGCTGTAGTGTTTTGCAGTTATAGGACCATCACAGGCTCCATCCAGGTGTTTACGGCTAACTGGTTAGCGCTGCCGTCTTTTTTCTCTTCATACGTGTTAACATTTATTCATGAGTCTTACTATCTCTCGACCCTGTGTGTTGACAGCAGAGCGAATATGGACTTTGATATTGGCCGACAAAAATGCAAAACAGATGCTTGGATGTGGGTGTCTAATCTGCTGAAACGTTGTGGTTTGGATGGGACTCAGCGGGAGGAATGTAGGGCTGTAGGAATCAGTTGGGTAGTCGATCAACAAGAAATTAATAGATTTCAGTTGTTGTAATTAATGGTCTTAAGTCTATTGCCAGCCGAATAATTATTCCAAATGTTAGTTGCAGTGTCACCAGCAATACTGTTTATAATAAAGTACTTGTTTTATTTGCCAAGTACATTTACACACACAACGAATGTTCCCCCTGCATTTAACTCGTCCTAACCCTTAACTGTGATTCATGCTTCTGCGTTAAATCTACGCCGTGGCTACGTACGTGGGGACACGGACCCTACGCCATAGCCTGACGTGCACCTCTGGAAAACTGTAACTACACATCGCGGTGAATAGACGCACTTTGTTTCTCTCGCTATCACTCTAGAGTCGCTACTCACTCTGAAGCTAATCGCCGTCATTCTCTCACTCGCTCAACCACGCAATTCCCCTTTAAGAGATCGGCGCACACACCAACGCACAAGTATATACTTCAGGCCACTTACGTAGGCTACGACGAAAGCTCTACGTGGAGCCTCCGCAGGACTATAAATCGGGCTTAACCGATTAACCAGGGACCAACTTCAGTTGCTTAACCTACAAGTATCCAGTAGGGCTGCTTGATTATGGAAAAAATCATAATCACAGTTAGAGCTGGGCAATATATTGATATTATATCAATATCGTGATATTAGACTAGATATAGTCTTACATTTTGGATATCGTTATATTGTAATATGGCATACGTGTTGTCTTTTCCTGGTTTTACAGGCTGCATTGCAGTAAAGTGATGTCATTTTCTGAACTTACCAGACTGTTGTAACTGTTCTATTATTTGCCTTTACCCACTTAGTTATTAGATCCACATCACTGATGATTATTTATCAAAAATCTCATTGTGTAAATATTTTGTGAAAGCACCAATAGTCAACACTACAATATCGTTGCGGTATCGATATCGAGGTATTTGGTAAAAAATATCGTGATATTTGATTTTCTCCATACTGCCCAGCCCTTATCACGGTTATTTAACATGATAACTCATTGACTTTTGGAAAGATGTTGCATTTATTGAACTTAAAAAAAAAACAAAAAACAGTAGAACAGTTAAACAAATAAATAGTGTAAACCCTTTGAACTGTGATATTTCCCTCAACACTTTTCCTGTTGAACTTTTTGAATTCCCCCTCAGAACACAAGACAAAATAAGCGTTTACTTGCTAAATATAATGTGCGAAATAACTGTTTTTTTCTGGATTTCATTTTTTTTTGTGATTGTTAGAAATCTAAATCACGATCAAATTTTGATTAATTGCACAGTCCTAGTATCCAGTATCTACAAGGGCAATGGCAGGAGCGAGGCAGCTGTATTAACTACTGAGCCATCGTGAATATCCTATATTCACTTAGGGTTAGTTGGACTGAGGAAGCACTTTGTAGGTCTACATCTCTGGAACTTAGCTAATTTGGGCATTTTTGAAATATCTTGCTTGCGGGCATTAGTTCCACCTCTCAAATGTATGTGCACATGTATAGTGTTTCACCTGTTCATAAACTCAGGTACACTTCTCCCTGGCTGCTTGCTACAGTCAGGTGTGGCACATGTAGCAGCACATAAGCTATTGTAGGGGTTTGTGGTTACGTTTGTAAACCTGACAGACCTGCTGGTCGGTTTGCTTTCTGACATCATGTAATGTCCTGGGTGTGTTTGATGGACAAGGAGCTCCTGATTGGAGGCACCCTAACTATAGATTAGCTGACTAAACATTTAAGGCTGCATTCTTTTCCTCAGGTAGTTTGCCCTAGTTTCCCCTTTGGTTATGCACAACTGTGCAGTCTCACAAATTGGAAAATTGGTTGTGTGTGGTCACTTTTAAATATTAGATAATTGGAACCTCCTCGTTTTGGACTTGTGAGCACGTTTCCATACATGTTGCTGGTTTCTTACGGTTGCTGTAGATCTGCTGAACTCATAGAAGTCTATTTCCTTGCACAAAACCCCCACAGAGGTGACGACATCACCTTGGCCTCTATAAACAGTCAGTGGAAACCTCGTTGCCTCGTCTCAGTGGACCGAATTCCTACTCTGGTGCAGTTTCTCAAACTCAGCATGCCGTCGTGCTGCAGCTAGCGGTTCCAGCTCATGCAGGCAAATTCACTGGCTGATTGCCATCGTTCTGTAAAACACAACAATGACTGCAATTCTCTCTGCAGTTATCCGTTATCAGCCTCTCAGTTAGGTCACGGCAGGGTTCAGGCTTATTTGACTGTGGCAATCTAAGATGATAATGATTGGGAATGTTGGCATTGGTAGTAGTGAAACATTTTATTTCACCTTGTTGTTAACGTTGACTAGAAAATGTGCAAGCAGCAAAAATAATTTCGTCCCACAAATAATTCCACACTGCCAATTAGGATTAACAATCATGACCAGAATGTCAGGCAAAATATACTTCGAGGAATGACGGGCAAAATAAACAGGATTATAAGTTTAGCCCTAATCATGTAGCCAGAGATTGTGCCGATAGTGATAACAAATCTGTGAACTGATTTATTTTCTCTGTTTCATTCTCACAGCGAAGCAAATTATTTCTAGGTCAGTGGCTGTCAAAGGGCTGGAGTTGCATGCCATTTTTATCCTGCCTCGGCACAAATTGGTTGAAAGCACTTCTTTTTCTCTGCAAAGGGAAAAGTGACATTGCTGAGCACGCCCGGCCCATGATTGAATTACTCTCTCTTTCTCTGCACTGTCACACTCTGGCTTTTGTTTTCTCAAAAGTCCAGTTTTTAGAACAAATTGTTACCCTGGTTTTTTAAAAATGCAGGGGGCTTTTTCGTCACATTTTTTTAATGTTATAAACCTATTATAGTAGTGTTTTAAGACCAGCTCATTTTATTAGTAATACACGAAAGGCAGATCAAAACCTTTTTATTAAGCTTTTACCATTTAGGAGGGATTATTTTGTCTTGGACAAGTGTGATAATGTGTACCTTTTGTCTAATTTCCTGATAACTCTGTTTAATGGCAGAATAACACGTCAGATTTTTTTTGTTTAAAATCACTGCACCGTGCGTACATGTACATATATGTCCCAGAGGGATATGCTGAGAAACAAAAAGCTAATTATATTATTTGTGATAAGGAGACTGAAGTACCCTGAGGAAAAAATCTGTGCCAATTTGTTTTTGTTTGTTTGGCCTTTATCTTTTCCTAATTGTAAATTCTATGTCTTGCAGGCAGGTGATAAAAGGAGAAGCCGGCTGTTCTATCCCAGCTTAAAGAAGACCCAGGATAGAAACTGCGAGAGAGAGATTGAGTTGGGAGGGGATTCACCACTACCGAGGGGAAATCAGGATGAATGTGCCTCTGTACGTCTAACAAGCAGAACTGGAATGATATCTTGACCTGTTTTACTGGAAGTGACCAAGTTAGCGATGAGCGGGGGGATATAATGGCCAAGAACAAGGATGCGCGCCCCCCATCATTCGCCGTCAGTGTGGTTGGCCTCTCGGGAACGGAGAAAGAGAAGGGAAATTGTGGCGTTGGCAAGTCCTGCCTATGCAACCGATATATTCGTCCCAATGCGGACAACTACTACTCGGAGCACACCTCGGTGCTGAGCACAATAGACTTTGGGGGACGCGTGGTCAACAATGACCACTTCCTGTACTGGGGGGAGGTGTCCCATAGAGGGGACGATGGGTTGGACTGTAAAATACAAGTCATCGAACAAACGGAGTTCATTGATGACCAGACGTTTCTTCCGCATCGGAGTACGAACCTGCAGCCGTACACCAAACGGGCAGCATCGACCAAGCTCCAGTCGGCAGAGAAGCTTATGTACATCTGCACGGACCAGCTGGGCTTGGAGCAGGACTTTGACCAGAAGCAGATGCCCGACGGGAAGCTGAACATCGATGGCTTTGTGCTCTGCATCGATGTTAGCAAGGGTTGCAACAGGAAGTTTGACGACCAAATGAAGTTTGTCAACAGCCTCTACTCCCAAATCATCAAGTCAAAGAAGCCTATTGTCGTCGCTGCCACAAAATGTGATGAGTTTGTGGAGCAGCACCTGAGGGACCTGCAGGCCTTTGTCGCCAGCAAGAAGAACCTGCTGCTAATAGAGACGTCGGCGCGCTCCAACGTCAACGCAGAGCTCTGCTTCAACGCCCTCATCCAGCAGCTGGATAAAACGAGGGGGAAGCCAAAAACTGTGCCATACCTGGAGGCCTATAAAATCCAACGGCAGCTTGTTGCCTCAGTAACGGATAGATTTGAGAAATTGATCGTGCACACGTTGAGAGATTACCACACCACGTGGAAGATGGTGATGAATAATCTGAAGGGCCAACCGGACTATGAAGAGTTCATCACCTTGGAGGGCTCCAGAAAAGCACGCAACATGTTCACAAAGCACATTGCACAACTGAAGCAGGAGCACATCAAGAGGAGGAGGGAAGAGTATCTGACAACGCTACCGAAAACCCTTAACAACCTCCTCAATAACCTGGAGGAGGTCGAACACCTCTCGTGGCCCGAGGCTCAGAGTGTGATCCGGAACCGGGCCGATTTCCAGTACTGGTTTGTGGTCCTCGAACAAACGCCGTGGGACGAGACGGACCACATCGACATCAGCGACCGCAGGATACCCTTTGACATCCTCGACACGCCCGATGGTGAGAGAATTTACCACAACCACGTCCAGCACTTGCTGTCTGAGAAGAGAAGGGTGGAGATGAAAGACAGGTTTAAGAAGACGCTGGAGAGGGTTCATTTTATCAGCGCTGGGCAGCCTTGGGAGGAAGTCATGTGCTTTGTCATGGAGGACGAGGCCTACAAGTACATCACGGAATCAGATAGGAGGGATGTTTACTGTAGACATCAGCAGGAAATAGTTGAAAGGGCCAAAGAGGATTTTCAGGAAATGCTTTTTGAGCACGCTGAGCTATTCTATGACTTGGATCTGAATGCCACCCCCAGCTGCAACAAGATGAGCGAGATTCACTGTGTGCTGAACGAGGAGCCCAGATACAGAGCACTGCAGAAACTCGCCCCAGATAGAGAGTCGCTGCTCCTCAAACACATTGGGTTTGTTTACCATCCCACCAAGGAGACGTGCCTGAGTGGGCAGAACTGTGTGGATCTGAAAGTGGAGCAGGTTTTAGGAAACAGGCTGGTACAGCTCGACCACGGCCGCTCTAATCTCTACTATAACAGTGCCAACATCGATAAGATCAACCTCTGCCTCCTGGGAAGGGAGGGTCTCTCACAGGAACTAGCCAATGAGATCAGAGCTCAGTCTACAGATGATGAGTACACCCTGGATGGTAAAATTTACGAGCTGGAGCTTCTCCCGGTGGATGTCAATTCCACGCTGCTCTTTAGCCATTCGTGGGTCACCACGTTCAAGCCGCATGGCTGCTTTTGTGTGTTCAACTCCATAGAGTCCCTCAACTGTATCGGAGATTGCATAGGCAGGATCAGAGCGGAGATAGCACAGAGTAGGAGAGATAGGTTTGCTCGACCACTGCCGTTCATTCTGATCCTGGCTAATCAGAGGGACAATGTTTGCAAAAACATACCTATCCTAAGGCACCAGGGCCAACAGCTGGCAAACAAGCTGCAGTGCACCTTCGTCGACATCCCCTCTGGGGCCTTTCCACGTAAATTCACCGAGTTCCAAATTAAGCAGGGTCTCCGAGCAGTGCTGGAAGGGCTGAAGCATAACTTTGATGTCTTGGCCCCACTGCCCTCTATCAAAGACATGTCTGAGACGGACCTTAGGATAGTCATGTGCGCCATGTGCTGGGATCCTTTCAGCGTTGACCTCATCCTCTCGCCTTTCCTAGACTCGCATTGCTGTAGTGCAGGGCATCCGGGCCAGAGCAACACACTCCTACTGGACAAGATCATCGGGGACAGCAGGAGGAGGATCCAGGTCACCGTCTTGTCCTACCACACCGCTATCGGCGTCCGCAAAGATGAAATGGTGCACGGCTACATTTTGGTCTACTCTGCAAAACGCAAGGCTTCGATGGCGACCCTGCGGGCGTTCTTGGCCGAAGTCCAGGACGTGATCCCCGTCCAGATGGTGGCGATTACAGACAGCCAGGCAGATTTCTTTGAGAACGATGCCATCAAAGAGTTGATGACGGAGGGAGAGCACATTGCCACAGAGATTACTGCCAAGTTCACGGCACTCTACTCGCTGTCACAGTACCATCGGCAGACGGAGGTTTTTACGCCCTTTTTCAACGAGGTGCTGGAGAAAAAGCAGCACATTGAGAGTTCCTTCCTGTTTGACAGCTCGTCGCGGGAGTGCACCACTGGCGCCAGCGAAGACGTCTTCCCCACCTCGCCCCATAGCCACTCCCCGGCCTACAATACCTATTACCCAGAATCTGACGATGATAACGAGGCCCCTCCACCCTACAGTCCAATAGGTGATGACGTTCAGCTTCTCCCCACGCCCAGCGAGCGGGCCAAGTACCGCATCGACCTAGAAGGCAACGAGTACCCAGTCCACAGCACGCCAATTGGAGAACACGAACGTAACCACAAAGTGCCTCCACCCGTCCGGCCCAAACCAGTGCTCCCCAAACCTAATGTGAAAAAGCTGGACCCCAACCTGCTCAAAACCATCGAGGCCGGCATGCGAAGCAACCGTCGGATCCCACGTGGCCCGACGACGCACAGCGAGGACGTGGAGGCGTCCGACAACTATGCAGACCCCGTGGACACCTTGCTAAGGTCCAGGGGCTTCCACAACGACGACATATACGCCGTGCCCGACGACGCGCACAGCCGCTTGGTCAAAATCAGAAACTCCTTCGGCGGGTTGCACGGCCTCCACGGAGGCGGAGAGGAAGAGAACGGGTTCGACAGGAAGTCCCAGGCCGGACGGCGGCCGTCGAAATACAAACACCGTTCCAAAATCCTGTTCAGCAAGACAAAGGCCTACCAAAGACGATTCCACTCCGACAGCGATGGGGAGGAGTCGGGCCCCGCCACGCAGAAAAAGAAAAAGGGAAGAGCCCACCGGGGCAGCGAGGAGGACCCGCTGCTGTCCCCTGCCGACCCCTGGAAGGGTGGAATAGATAACCCCGCCATCACCTCCGACCCTGAGCAGGAGGACAAGAAGATGAAGAAGAAGAAGACGCCCAAGACGCCAAAGGAACCAAAGAAGGTGAGTCTTGAGTTTTAATGTTAGGTCAATGCTATCCACTGCTTGTAGCACACAGTGTAGTTTAAAAGTCCTTTTTATAGAGCAACAAAAGACTAAAAGAAGCAAGACAGCAAATATATTAGAGCCTTCGAGAGACTGAGCCAAAGCTTTTTTTTTTGTGTTTTTTTGCAAATGACTACTATATACTGAATAAGAGCTTCAGTGCATTGAATACGAGAGAGAGAATGAAATAGTGTTTATGTGAATGAGAGCAGAAGAGATTGTGTATAGGAGTGTGTGAGCAGAACTGTGTGGGTGTGCGATGTGAGCAGATTTCAGTTTTTAATAGGCCCGGGACTCATGGCGAGAATGAACTAATTTGATATTTGATTGATCTGCCCCACTGCTGAAATAGTTTATGAGCTTCCCCACCTTAACAGGCCCCCAGACAGCCAATAAAAAGCTTGATAAAAGACGCACTGTTAAAGACAGTAGGGCTCTTGTTTGTATAATCTCAGGGCAGAGGCTGCATTTGTGATAAGAAGCCTGCTTATCCTTTACAACAGCTCTCTTAAGGCTTGTCTGAGACTACTGAGCACACACAGAGCATTTAATAAAGCCACTATCCTCTTGGACAAGTACTGTATGCATACATGTGTGGCAATTAAGCTAGCACTTTTGTGTAGAAAAAAAACAAATAAGAAGAAATGTTAGTACTAATCAAACAGCAGTTTAAAAAATGCAGTTAAAAGCATACATTAGCATACAGTGCATGTACACCCACCCACACGTACCCATATAACAACTCCTGACAAATTACTTAATATACATTCGCATGGGAGATTCATATATGCCATCTAAAAAGGCAATACAACATGAACTACCTCCATTTTCAGTGCTCAGAATGGATCCTCGCTATTTTCCCCTTTTTCATAAGCTAAATCCAGCCTCGTTAGAACAAAAACTCGTGTAAATCTTAAGCAGCAACATCTGATTTTGATTAAAAATGTTTGTAGCCGCTTGAAAAATATCATACACTGAAAAAATAATCTGGCTGTTGGCAGTGCTGCTGTTTAGCAATTGCAGTGTTAAGCAAAAATAATCACAGCAAGAACGATTTGTCAGTTTCCCGCAGCCCAAATACAAACGCACAATTGGACTTTGACAAATGCACACATGTGCACGCGTGAGTACGAGCGAGCGCGCCGGCGCAAATCAGATAATGGTGTGCAAATCAGTATGAAAACAGCCGCCAGCGCTACATGGGCATCATGAATGCAGGGCATTGTCGAACCATTCAAACTGTCTCTGATAAGCAGAGAGGAGAGGGAACGGACAACCACTCGGTACAAAATGGAAGGTGTTTAGTCGCCGTCCCGGCCAATTAGAGAGAGGCACGAGCGGCTGTAGGCATGACAACACTTTGAAGAGCAGAGGAGTGTGGGAAATCAAAGCCACCTCGGCACCTCGTTACACATCCCAGCTTTGGTCTTGAATAACAGTTTTGTCTGTTGTTGTCTTCTCTCCTTCTCGTCTTCCTCCACATGAACCTCCCTCTGCTATCTCCCTCTCGCTCCCTTCATCCCACCAACTTGTCTGATCTATTCCCCAATTACCCTCCTCCTCCTCCTCTTCATCTCTATCTTTTGCATCTCCTCACCCTCCTCTCTCCATTTCCGATCTCTCTCTCACTCTCTCTCTCTCTCTCTCTCTCTCGTCTTTTTCCTCAATTCCCTTTTCTTTTTACTCCTTTCCCCTCTTTTTTTTTTTTTTTTTTTTTTTTTTTTTTTTTCCCCCCCTTTTTTTTTTTTTTTATTTGCAATTTCCTGTTTTCTTCATTTTGACTTCCCCCTTCCTTCTCTCCTGTTTTTCTATTGGTCTCTATTTCCTCATTTTATTTTCCCCCCTCTTCCTTCTTCCCTTCTCCTTCTTACTCCTTTCTATCCCCCTTTCTCCACTCATCCTCCCTTCTTTGGCTCTTGTCTTGTCTCTCCCTTCATTCCTTCCTTTATTACTTATCTTACCAATCCTATCCCTCCATCCTTCCTGCTCTTTCCCTCTTTTACCCTTTGCCTTGGTTCTTATCATCTCA
Organism: Perca fluviatilis; assembly: GCF_010015445.1. NCBI lineage: Eukaryota > Metazoa > Chordata > Actinopteri > Perciformes > Percidae > Perca > Perca fluviatilis. Next base: position 31,981,839 of record NC_053131.1, read on the forward strand.
TCTCAATCCCTCCTCTTATTCTCTCATCCACCCCTCTTTCTAGCCAAAATCTTCCAAGCCCCCCAAGCCTCTGTACCCTCCCACTCGGAGAAACTGGGAGAGCAACTACTTTGGAGTTCCCCTGCAGAACCTGGTGACCCCGGACCGACCCATCCCACTCTTCATCGAGAAATGTGTCGACTACATCGAGCACACAGGTGAGTCATGCGTTTTCATCCGTTTCTCTCTCTCTCTCTCACGTCCTCTGTCTTATCCCACTCTCCTGTTCTGTTGTTTTTGTGTTCCTTTTATCTGTCTCTTTTATCTGTCGGTCTTCTGCCTGTGCGTTCAGGTGCAACCAGGCTCTCTCTGGTATTTTGTAACACTTGCAAGGTACAGCTGGTTTGTTCTTACACGCAAAAATGTGGTTGTTTGCTATGAAATTGCCTCTCATGTCTCTCCAAAATGAGTAATTGAACGAGAGAAGGTGGGAGCGGGGAAGCACGGGAATCTAAATTCTAAAGGAGATTCACTTCTCGGCTCCGATATCAACAGCCGAGCATGTTTTGTCTGGTCGTCAACCAGCGAGCCAGGCTGCCAGTCAATACAAGTCAATTTCAATTCAATGAGCTTTATTGGCACGCCAATGTGTTGCCAAAGCACTGCTGGAATGACTACACAGTAAGATGGTACAAGATTACCGAGATCAAAAAAAACAAATTTAGGAATGGCAGTAGAGAGCTTTACACAAGTATGTGCCATCCATTAATCAACACAGGAAGGGAGAATAGACAATTAGATTACTGTAAGAACCTGCAAGACAACGTTTAGGAGTGCCCGAAGTATCTTTGGGTTGTTAGGTTTTTGTTATTGCTGAAGCAATAGTGCCACATAAAATGTTATAGCAGCAACATTGCCAGATATTTGCTGTTTCCAGCTTCTCAAATGTGAGGATTGGCTGCTTTTTCTTTGTTCTATATCATTGTAAATGATTGTGGGGGGTTGTTGGTCTGTTAATTGGACAAAACAAGCAATAACTCCTATTGGGTTCTGGGAAATTGTGATTGTTTGTGGCAGATGTATCAATAATGAAAACAATCGTTAGGTGCAGCCATATACCATAAACAGTCTGAGCTGTCAGTAATACTGTGACTCTCTCCCATCAGCCAGCACATGCTCAAGGGTTGCAGGTTCAAATCCCCGGACTGTTGCAAAAACTCTCAACTGAACTTTTAAAACTTAAGGACGAACTTTAAGCAATTCATCCAATGCTCTTTGGTTTGCTTTAACATTATGTTCATAGGGAGTTTGAAACCGCACACGCGGCCTGTTTGGACATGTGTGGCTCCAACTGTTGAGGCAGTGCATGCTGGGTATGCGTTGGCTTCCTGCCCAGCTGTTGTAAGAGAAGCATTCACCAAAAGTTAGAGAGATTCCTCTGTGAAGGCACGGATCAGTCTGATAGATATTTATACACCCTCTGACTGTTTATGTTCTTTGTGGACGACTGCAGAGAGATTCATACCCCCAACCCAGTCCGTTTTCAACGCTGTGCTCCACACATTTAGCCTTTTTATAAAGCTTCCCCTCAGCCCCTTAAAGACCCAAGCAGCTACCCCAAATGTTACTTTTCTCCCTCTGACCACTGACATTCATTTTTAAATGTATTTATTTAATAATCTATGAGTTTGTTGCATAATGTATTTACACACGGTCCAGTACTCTTTTCCATGCTTAGTGCATTTTTGAATAAGCTCTAAGAAGCACAAGTGTCTCTTGCTGAAAGTAACTTTTACCTAGGGCCGCTCCCTCTTAGCCGATTAGTTGACTAATCGGTCGCTTTGGTCTTAGTCAACTTAGATTTCTTTAGTCCATTAGTCATGTTTTATGCTTTTTTCATGCTGAATGATTTATTTCCAAGAAACGTACGAAAACATCCCTGGTAAACACAATAATTAAAGTGGTGCTTTTGCGTGACTCTTTGCGGAGAAACTCAGATTTACAGATCTGTCGATTAAATCAACTAGTCGATACAATTGAATGATTGTTACTCGACTAAGAATTTCTTTAATCGAGCACAGCCCTAGTTTTACCCCAGTCAAATTCTCTGACATAATGTTTCCCGTAGAGTTTTTGCTGCTGTGTATTCAGGGGGAGAGGGAGGGAGGGGAGGGGGGTGGGGATAGTGTTGGCTCAGGTACTCCGTTTTTTTTACTGTCCGCTCAATTCCGGATCAGTTCTGTTATTAGTGAAAGTTAGAGAATGGCTCTTTATGCATTCAGGTGTTTTTGTAATCGTACCCACTGTGGCTGAACGAATGAAGGAACCTCTCGCCTGTCGACATAAAAATTCCTCTCAACACAAGTCTTATCACTTCACTCCCCTTTCTCTCCATCTTCCTCCATATGTGCAGCAAATGTATAGTCATAGTGTGTACATGACAAGAAGGTATTTCCTGTGTTCCTACCAGTGTTCGCGTTGGTTTTTTTAAAGGTAGCATTTGTGTCTGAGCTCTTTTCGTTCTGGGGCTGTTAATTCCTGTCCTGAAAATCCCCTCCGAATATGTTTTGATATTCAGCTGGATCTACATGAGCCCGTCGGTGGCTGCCAACCAAATTTAGGATTAATCCCAGGCAGCGTTGTGTGTGTGTGTGTGTGTGTGTGTGTGTGTGTGTGTGTGTGTGTGTGTGTGTGTGTGTGTGTGTGTGTGTGTGTGTGTGTGTGTGTGTGTGTGTGTGTGTGTGTGTGTGTGTGCAGATGCCTGCCAGCTGACAGTAGTGTATTGGAGATTTCATGGCTAGTGCCGTGAACCCCTCTAAGTCCAGACGGTCTGTTGGGTGTATTTAACAGCTTTTCCCCTCCCCTTCTTTTTCTGGAATATCATTTCTCACTAGATGAAGCGAGAACATCTTTGTGCCTCGTATTTTATTTTTTAAGCCTGCTGTTGTATAAGGTGCTTCATATATAGGGTTGGGTTCCACTTCACGTGTCGACTGAACTATTTTCCCTCTCCGAAACGGACGTAAAAATATCCCCCTTTCTCTGTAGTCTACCGTTAGCTAGCTACCGTAAATGTAGGCTACTTTTAAAAATGCCATATTTTCCCCTCTGGGCTCACCAAAACGGACGTAAAAGCATATTAACCATTCACTGCACGTGATCGCTAGTAACCACGTTACATCTTTGAGGTTATTTTTCTGTTTTTCAAGAATTGGTTTAGGAATCGGAATCATTTTTAAAAGTACCGGTTTGACAGAATCCAATCGATATTTCTCTGACAGTTTTTCTCTGTCAGGGTAGGAGTTTACATAGTCTTCATGTGCAGCCTCGGTAGGGGTTTAATCTGGCTGTATTACATATTTGAGTGTATAGCTCAGAGGGTGGGGTCGCCCTGTGGATGTAGATTGGTAAGGGATTGTGGGTGTTGGCGTGATAGCTCAGTGCTTAGAAAGACCCTCCTTCAGGGGTAAAACTGTTCAAACTAGGGCTGCACAATGTATAGTTGTTTTTTCTTAATGGCAATATCAACTGGCGCAATAAACACAAGGCACAAAGGCTACGACAAATCACAAAGCCACTCCAAAAAAAACAGCTACACTTTGAAATATAACTGTAATTCTGTAATAACTTATTTTTCAGTGGGGCCTTTTGTGTTCACTTCAGTGTTCAATTTGTTCAATCAAAGAATGTTGGAAATGATTTCCTTTCGTTTGTTTTTAAATTCAACTGGTCATTTGTCGCATTTTAGCAGAATACTGAAAGCGGCAGAAACGCTGAACGGAGTACACTTTAATGTCTTGTTTATTCATCACAAGTAATATGGTTATCGTGATATTCATATCGCATATCTCCCTCGTATCGTGCAGCGCTAGTTCAAACCCTTCTGTCTGCAGAGATAAGAGACGGCAGCTTTGTCAACTCCAGAGCTGATGCTCCTTCTGACCTCTGACCTGTGAGCAGGGTGGGAGGAAACCCACCGTCCCTATGGCAACCATCAGCACATCACTATTATGTTGGGTTATTGCTGGTTTTCCATCTGACACCAGACACTTGTCCCTTTTTAATTGGAGGGAAAGGTCGAAATGTCAAAGCCCTCCCCTTTATGGTGGACACATTTTGTAGCGTTTCCTTTTATTTTTTTGAATAAATACTCCCAGTAAAGGATTTGTTTTATGGTTTCATGCTCGCCTAGCTGCTAGCGTGGCACTCCCTCATACTCTGCTTCTGACTGGCTAGTAGTCCTTACTTAGGTACTGTCAGGGCACGCCCTCATACTCTGCTTCTGGCTGGCTAGTAGTCCTTACCTAGGTACTGTCAGGGCACGCCCTCATACTCTGCTTCTGACTGGCTAGTAGTCCTTACCTAGGTACTGTCAGGGCACACCCTCATACTCTGCTTCTGACTGGCTAGTAGTCCTTACCTAGCTACTGTCAGGGCACGCCCTCATACTCTGCTTCTGACTGGCTAGTAGTCCTTACTTAGGTACTGTCAGGGCACGCCCTCATACTCTGCTTCTGGCTGGCTAGTAGTCCTTACCTAGGTACTGTCAGGGCACGCCCTCATACTCTGCTTCTGACTGGCTAGTAGTCCTTACCTAGGTACTGTCAGGGCACACCCTCATACTCTGCTTCTGACTGGCTAGTAGTCCTTACCTAGGTACTGTCAGGGCACACCCTCATACTCTGCTTCTGACTGGCTAGTAGTCCTTACCTAGCTACTGTCAGGGCACTCCCTCATACTCTGCTTCTGACTGGCTAGTAGTCCTTACCTAGCTACTGTCAGGGCACGCCCTCATACTCTGCTTCTGACTGGCTAGTAGTCCTTACCTAGCTACTGCGCATGTGCGACTCCACAAAAAAGTTGTAACAGAAGTGAGATGTCTCACTCTGTAACTAAAACCGAGAGCTCAACACACAGGGTGAAAAAGGAGCTGCAGCAATGTGCAGTACAACAAACATTTTTAAAAATTAAACCATGTAAAACCTATTTTGATATAACCTCTAAATACAATTATGAAACTGAAAATGAGCATAATATGAGCACTTTAAGATTTGAGAGGTTTGGTTGCTTTTGTTACATTTATAGGAAACTAGAAATATTTCTCAAAATAAGATATTTAAAAAAAAAAAGTATCTTTACTGAAACTCGGGTACGGTAACAGCACTTGTATGGAAATAAAGCCCAGCTCTACATGAAACGATTAATCAGTTCGTCCATTTGACAATTGAACAACTGTTATAGTTATAGTTAAGATGCACAGATCTTTTGTTTTGTTCCATTTTAAATTGAATATTTCTTTTTTTTTTTTTTAGAGCTGTCACTTGGGCTCTGGGGACCTGTGGTGGTCATTTTCTTTTCCAGTTGTGGACATTTTTTTTAGACTAAATGATTAATTGATTAACCAGTAAAACTAACAATCCTTTCCATTTCAATTAATGAATAAACTGATTATATTGCGATTAATTGTTTGGCCTATACATTTTGAAATGACATGTTTTGGCATTCCCAAACCCAAATGCATTCAATTTACCATCATAGAAATCAGCAAATATTAATATTTTAAGAAGCTTAAGCCACTGAATGTTTGGCATTTTTGCTTAAACAATGACCTAATCTGTTATTAAAATCATTCCTGATTCATCTTTTGTTGATAGACTAACGGATTAATTAGCAAATTGATTCGCGTCCACAGAAAAAAATTTAATAAATGTAATAGTCGTATCCACAAGCTTAGTATATTCAGTGTTGTTTTTGTGGTTGTAGCGAGGAGCGGTAATCTCCGGGAGGCCAGACTGCCGGTTGGTTTGGTTTCACCACATGTAATCAGCTGCCTGCCGAGAGGCACAGAGGCAGAGAGGTGATGATAGCTTAATTGTGGTGTCTGTGGTTTCAGACCAGAAAGAGTGTGAGAGGAAAAACTGTGACTTAATGTGCGAGGCAGTGCAAGACTCTAAATGTGACTGGAAGTGTTGGGATGAGAAGGTGTGTGTGTGTGTGTGTGTGTGTGTGTGTGTGTGTGTGTGTGTGTGTGTGTGTGTGTGTGTGTGTGTGTGTGTGTGTGTGTGTGTGTGTGTGTGTGTGTGTGTGTGTGTGTGTGTGTGAGCTTAATGTGCAAGGCAGTGCAAGACTATAAATGTGACTGAATGTGTTGAGATGAGAAGGTGTGTGTGTGCGCGCCTGTGTGTCTGTGTGAGTGATAAGAAAAAACTGACTTAATGTGCGATGCAGAGCGAGACTATAAATGTGACTGAAAGTGTTGAGATGAGAATGTGTGTGTGTGTGTGTGTGTGTGTGTGTGTGTCCTTCCTTTATTTGCTGGGTTTGTGTGATGACTCTGTGCCGTGTGGTTTGTACGTCAGCTCCTTCCAACCTGCAAGATTGAATGCAAAACTCTTATTCTAAGGAATTACAAAGAAACTAAACATGACATTTTCCAGGAGGGGCTAATTAAGTGTAGGTCTGTGTCAAGAGTATTGTTTTAAGTGTGCAGCGTCAAAGAAATGTTCCAAGAAACTCTGAGATAAAACTCTGCCATGAAATGAGGCCGATGTTTGGTCTGTGCTCGCTGCCTCTCTGTTTCAGCTTGTTATCAATTTTTGACTGCGTCCCACTCACCACATTCTAATTTTAATCCAACTAACAGGCTTCCCAAGGGCCTTGCAAACCCTTTTAAGGTTTATGGATTTTTAGAACAAAATTAACCAAAGTCTTCAAGGTTTCTGACAAAGAAAAGGTGGCCTTGAAACCACTGTCTTTAAATCAAAGCTGAGCACCCAGCTTTGCCAACATGCCTCAGCTGTGTTGAAGTGAGACGGGGATGTATTAACTGAGATAGACTAAATCTACTCTTTTATTAAAAAAGAGAAAAACGGTGTCCTTGAATCTGTCCGCTAACGTGATATATATTTATATCCTTCTGTTACAGCTCTATCCACAGGTATCTGATTCTTTTTTTCAGTTGACATGATCAGCTTTTAGGATCTTATTTTACCCATCAACCATCCATATCTCCTTACATTCCTCATAATCTAATCATGGATTTGTTGTTAGATATCGAGGACACGGGGAATGTACGCACTTCTAACAATCCAGGATTACACAATGTCCTTCTCTGTAAGTTAACTGAAGCAAATAAATGAAACGGAAGGAACTTAGGAAAGGCTACTAAAGTATAGTAAGAAAATACGATCAAGGTAGAAAAGGTTAATATTCTCGGCATGATCATTTCTTTCATTGTCCCCCAGTTACAAATATGTGGTGTAAAAGGACGTGGTCTATCATCTATTTAAAGTAGTGATGTCCCCAACCAATCCAGGCATTTCAGTGTTGAATTGGTACCAGCCATGTAAAAGCCAGATACATTCTTTGTTTGTTTGAGTACACCAGGCGCAACAAATCCCAATGGATGGTGGCTGAAGTGTTGATAAAACACTGCTTCACTGGAACCACTGGTTAATCCCACTTCCAAACTTTTGTTTGAGATGTTGCATAATGTCTTTGTTTTGGATACAAGTTCTCTCTGCCGCCAAGTTTGTCTCTACTGAACCAGAAAGTACACCGTTGTGAAAGATACAGTGCCTTGCGAAAGTATTCGGCCCCCTTGAACTTTTCGACCTTTTGCCACATTTCAGGCCTCAAACATAAAGATATAAAACTGTAATTTTTTGTGAAGAATCAACAACAAGTGGGACACAATCATGAAGTGGAACGAAATTTATTGGATATTTCAAACCTTTTAAACAAATAAAAAACTGAAATATTGGGCGTGCAAAATTATTCAGCCCCCTTAAGTTAATACTTTGTAGCGCCACCTTTTGCTGCGATTACAGCTGTAAGTCGCTTGGGGTATGTCTCTATCAGTTTTGCACATCGAGAGACTGACATTTTTGCCCATTCCTCCTTGCAAAACAGCTCGAGCTCAGTGAGGTTGGATGGAGAGCGTTTGTGAACAGCAGTTTTCAGTTCTTTCCACAGATTCTCGATTGGATTCAGGTCTGGACTTTAACTTGGCCATTCTAACACCTGGATATGTTTATTTGTGAACCATTCCATTGTAGATTTTGCTTTATGTTTTGGATCATTGTCTTGTTGGAAGACAAATCTGGCCCCAGTCTCAGGTCTTTTGCAGACTCCATCAGGTTTTCTTCCAGAATGGTCCTGTATTTGGCTCCATCCATCTTCCCATCAATTTTAACCATCTTCCCTGTCCCTGCTGAAGAAAAGCAGGCCCAAACCATGATGCTGCCACCACCATGTTTGACAGTGGGGATGGTGTGTTCAGGGTGATGAGCTGTGTTGCTTTACGCCAAACATAACGTTTTGCATTGTTGCCAAAAGTTCGATTTTGGTTTCATCTGACCACAGCACCTTCTTCCACATGTTTGGTAAACTTTAAACGGACAACTTTTATGGATATCTTTAAGAAATGGCGTTCTTCTTGCCACTCTTCCATAAATGCCAGATTTGTGCAGTATACGACTGATTGTTGTCCTATGGACAGAGTCTCCCACCTCAGCTGTAGATCTCTGCAGTTCATCCAGAGTGATCATGGGCCTCTTGGCTGCATCTCTGATCAGTCTTCTCATTGTATGAGCTGAAAGTTTAGAGGGACGGCCGGGTCTTCGTAGATTTGTAGTGGTCTGATACTCCTTCCATTTCAATATTATCGCTTGCACAGTGCTCCTTGGGATGTTTAAAGCTTGGGAAATCTTTTTGTATCCAAATCCGGCTTTAAACTTCTCCACAACAGTATCTCGGACCTGCCTGGTGTGTTCCTTGTTCTTCATTATGCTCTCTGTGCTTTACACGGACCTCTGAGACTATCACAGAGCAGGTGCATTTATACGGAGACTTGATTACACACAGCTGGATTCTATTTATCATCATTAGTCATTTAGGTCAACATTGGATCATTCAGAGATCCTCACTGAACTTCTGGAGAGAGATTTGCTGCACTGAAAGTAAAGGGGCTGAATAATTTTGCACCCACTTTTTCAGTTTTTTATTTGTTAAAAAAGTTTGAAATAGCCAATGAATTTCGTTCCACTTCATAATTGGGACCCACTTGTTGTTGATTCTTCACAAAAAATTACAGTTTTATATCTTTATGTTTGAGGCCTGAAATGTGGCAAAAGGTCGAAACGTTCAAGGGGGCCGAATACTTTCGCAAGGCACTGTACACCCTCATATAGGCTGGGTTTTCCCTGCCATTATAAGGTTTAGGTGCAGCACCCAGAGCCGTTTTTGGGCAGCACCTAAGCTGAATGAATGTAAAATCAATGTGAACATCAAAACTAAAAGACTCTTGTCAGATCTATACCCATGTAGGGTTAAAGAAGTTTTGTCTTCAAGCTTTTTGAGTGTTATTTATCTATTATCTGCTCTAGCTTTTCCAACGGTTTAGACACAGATATGGTGATAATAATGGTCCAAAACAATGTGAAATTGCATACTTTATAATTGAAAAACGTAACATTTTCTTGAGGGAGGACCCTTAAACCCCAAAACCGAGGGAAAACGCTGCATATAGGGATGCAGCTGGGGGCGAAATGCTATGAATGATAGAGATATCGATTAAAGTGTTGAGTGACTAAACCGAAATAATACCTGGGTCAGCCTAGGTTACACATACTTTCTTAGGGAAACATGAATGCGTGTCAGCGAATATGGCTTTATCTACTAGAGTCAAAATGATTGTATGTGAAGAAGAATTTGTTCGTCGGTCTCTGAATGGCTAACCATGCCTCCTTTGTGTGTGGCCTTTACAGCACACTGATAGGTCCTGACCTTACATTTCTGCAAAAATGCAGCAGTGCGGGGATCAGGCTTTTAGATGACCCAACGGTACAAGGACCAGCAGGAATCTCTACTCTGTATTTTCCACCGTAAGCTCTAACATCCAATATGAAGGAGGCGAAGGGGTCAGAGCCGCAGAGCGCTGATAATACTCCTGAGAGAGAAGTGCAGTGGAGAAGAAATGAAAGCTAAAGAAGAAGGTAAAAAAGATTTTTTATTTTTTAAAGCGAGATGAGGATGAATAGTTAGTGTACAGAAGGTGACAGGATGTACTTGCCAAAAGTTTCCTGCCCACGCACGCCGCAACCTTTCTCCGTACGAAGAGTAAACTCTCCCAGATATTCAGACAGCATTTGTAGCTTTTGAAAAATGACTGCTTCATTGCGGGTGAACGCAGCGTTGTTAGGTGTCCTCCGGCAGGGGCTCAGGTGGCGGAGCGGCTCGGTGGTTACAGGGGGGCGTCCCTGTTAACGAAAAAAAGTCACACCGTCCAAATGTCCTCGAGGGAGACACAGGGACGGCCTGCTCCGTCAAGTTAGTTGAACCGCTGTCTTTGACGATGGATTGATGGATGGACTAATCTCAAACTGGGAAATATGTGTAACAGCAGCAAGTTACAAGAACTCCTACTCACACGCACACGCACAGTGTTTCCTCTAAGTTGATTTTGTAGTGGCGGCCCGCCACTGCTAACAGACCTGCCCCCACTGCCAAAAAAAGATCCTTAAGGAAACACTGATACAAGTGTAGAGTATAAATATACAACCTACATACATAGTAAATGTAACAAAATAAAATGTGTATGTATTAAATATGAAGTAAACAGTGTGCAAGTAGCATAATAGTTAATATCGTAATGTGTGAGGTAAGGAGCTATCTCACACACAGCTGTGAGTTATTGTGCAGTTTCATGGTATGTGGCAGGAATGATTTCCATTAGATTAGTCCAGTAGTTGTGTGTTCAAAGGAGCGTTTTACTTTCTCGAGGGTAAAATTTAGGCAGAAAAGACTGATTATCTGTAACTTTTTTAGGCATTAAAATGATGAATTCTAGAGATAGTTTCACCGTTTAAACTTGGGCCATTCAAATTAATTTAATCAATATACAGCACAGGAGAGAATAATTAACTTCTACTCACTGTTGCTGGGTGCTGATGCAAATTCTTCACATTTTATATGCCAGCCATGTTGCCTCTGTAGCTGTGCAGTAGCAATAAAAAGGTTACCACATCACCGCACAAGCTAGCTTTTTAAAAAACACACTTCTTTTTTTTTTTTTTAAGAAATAAAACAACATCTGTGCGTCTCATCAGATGGAAAACTGTTATCCTCTTGCTTCATTTGTCGTGATGGTAAAATGCTTCATAAAATAGGTGAGTGGGAACATGCAAAGCAGTGCAGGAGAGGCTCAGTTGTTTTCTTCCGAAATGCTCTTTTGTTCACCTAAAACTGCTGACATCTTGGTATTTTAAAAATGGCTAAAGCACACACGCCCCAGGCTCCAGTCTGCACCAGTTGAGGCTGCATATATTTTAATCTAGTATCAGTGAACCCCTGCTGAAATCTTTGCGTTTCCAGAGAATAACATATCAGTAAAATGTAGCTATCCAGCCCTCCGTGGAACCCCCAGCAGCCCCTGCAACTTCGTTTTTGGCTCCCTCTGGGCCTAAAGCCAAAACGTAAACTGCACAATGGAGTCAATTTTTGCTTACATAAAAGCTCTCCGAACATGGGTCTGGCGTCTGAGAATGAAACCGCTTGGCGAACCGGGGTCTCGAGAGAAGAAGCAACGTCTTTCAGTTGCCGAGCAGACGGCTGCGACCGCGTGACAGAGGCCGTACGGCTTCCTGCTGCCGAGCTCGATTAGGGAAGTTTTATTAAATGTTTCCTCATCCCCAGGGACATGAAATGAGAGAGAGAGAGAGAGAGAGAGAGAGAGAGAGAGAGAGAGAGAGAGAGAGAGAGAGAGAGAGAGAGAGAGAGAGAGAGAGAGAGAGAGAGAGAGAGAGAGAGAGAGATGATTAAATGGCTTCTTGATGCTGATGCATTTGGAAGTCCCATTGGTTGTTATCTTCCCCAGCACTTAGTATAATGTGCGGAGGGATAGATGGAGGGAGGAGACGGGCTTTCAGAAGAACTTCCATCGGCTATTTGACTGAATAAAATAAGTCTGAAACTTTGCTTTTGGAAGTTTTTTTTTTTTTCATAATTTTAAATGCACTTTTATGTCAGTTTATGGAATTCATCCTTTTAGTTTTTAATTTCCCCTGCTGCTTTGCATTTCTTAATCAAAACCCCTGATAGCGGAGTTAAACGTGTTAATCATAACAGTACAGAACAAGTGTTGTTTTTAATTTAGAGTTGCTTTAGGCATTTAATAACCAAGAAAAAAAGACCGATTGAGATGGATTTGGAGCTACCGGTAGCTCGTGAGCAGGTTTCCAGTAGCTCGCCAATAGGTTGACAAACTGAGACCCAAAATGACCACGATATTAAAAGTGAGGTAGCTAACTTTGTGGGCCATAGAAATGTTAAGTGGTCATGTTTTCTTGGACCCTGATGGGAATATTTTCATTGATGGAGCTATAACTTTGTGGGCTAAAAATAGGCATGAACCTTGACATGAAGTGAAGATTTTTCATAAGCTATGGGTATTGCAATTTGATACGTGTACATCAGCTTATGTGCGTTATGTAAATAAATGAAGGCGATGTGATGCGAGTAGCTCTCGGCCACTTTAGTTTTTTAAAAGTAGCCCTTAGATAAAGAAAGGTTGGAGATCCCTGCTTTACACAGTCTTGTACCTTTTTTCAAAATGTTTTTTTTTGTGCCGAATCAAATGTTTTATGCTCCCTGTTCATCTCGTAGCTGGTTGGCTCGGTTCCAGACTTAAAACTCTTTATATAAGCAAATTTTGAAACGTCAATGAAACAATTGAACGGGGGAAAAACACTCCCGTAACCAGAGCAGTTAAAAAAAGTGTCCGGTAACCGTTGAGCTCTATAGGCATCGCTATCAGCCCGAACATCTAACTGCACGTGTCATCGTTGGGCTCACTGTGTTGTAATAGAGCCAGTTGGTGCAGATGCCCTGCTGGTGTGGCTCTGAGGAAAAGGCAGGGAAGCCCCAGCTCACTGGTTTTTAACATTCCCCCTGAGCTCTGCTGGAGAAATGATTCGGCAGCCGTGTCAACCAGGCTTCATACAAAGCTGATTATTGGCTATTTTTAGCCTGCTTTGAAGTCAGATCACCACTCCTGACTTTGTAGCGGAATAGAGGGATTTTCACCGGAGTGGAAATAGATTTTGTAAAAAATAATTCATAGGTTTTTCAGCGTGCAGTCACTCAGTGGACCCAGAGGTTGGACACAGAGCGTTCGGGATGATGTAAGGGGTATCAAAACACAACTGACAGGAGATTAGAAATAATCTTAATATACTGAGTTCTTTCCCTTACCCTTCCCTGTCAGTCATTCTCTCATCTTCTCTTATTTATATCTCTGCCTGTAGCTCTTTGTGCTGCAGTTGAAGAGCGCGGAAATCGGTGAGAGTTCAAGTTGAAAATTGATTGGCTGCTGGCGCCCTTCCCGTTCTCTAAACTCCCATACAGGGTTAGGGTTAGTGTACCGTGTGTGTGTGTGTGTGTGTGTGTGTGTGTGTTAGTTTGTGTGTGGGTGTGTGATCATGTGTTGTGATTGTGTGTGTGTGTTTTGTGATCGTGTGTGTGACATTTATTTGCTGGGTTTGTGTAAGTGATAAGACTGTGCCATGTGTGATGTGATCCCTGTGTGTGTGTGTGTGTTGTGATTGTGTGTGTTTGTTGTGATCGTGTGTGTGTGTGTGTGTGTGTTGTTGTTGTTGTTTTCCTGCTGGCAGCTGCACTGACGTCATGTCCAATGGAAACTTCCTGTTCGATGAGCCGAGGCGCCAGTGCTCCCAGCAGCCCGATGGGACTGGTCTGACTGTCTGACCTGTGGCCTGCTGGTGTTACTATCGGTCTGTCACATCAGCACATCAGCACTGTGGTCAACTTTTGTTGTATTAATATGTGCTTTATAAATAAATTGAACATTGAACATTGAACATCATTATTATTATAGAGCTGTAAAGATTAGTTAGGTAGTTAGTTAGTAGGATTGGGCATCCGGAGAACCGGTTCCAACTTGGAATCATTTCAAAGACTGACATTTGGTTTTGAATCCAATCATCAGTTCCAAATTGAACCCGCAAGTTTTGAATTTCCGTTGCGGCCGCCGTACTTCCAGGCGCTTGTTGTGTTGCGGCCACAGTAAGCGCCGCTCTAAAGTGGGGTGGGGCTTTATTTTACGTTGAAAAAGCCCGGCAAAACTGTAAACCACCATTGAATCAATATAAAATGTGAATTAAGCATGTAACCCGTTTCAACTCCACCCCAATCAAAACGATGCTTAACCCTATAAGTTAGGTAGTTGTCAACTATTAAATTAATCGGCAACTTTTTTTGATAGTCGATACATTGGTTACATTGGAGTCATTTTTTTTTATAAGAGAAAGGAAAAAGTAGAAATTCTCTGAAAGCACCAAGTCCCATTTAGATAAGATTAGATTCAACGTTATTGTCATTGTTCAGAGTACAAGTACAAAGACAGCGAAATGCAGTTTGCGTCCAACCAGAAGTGCAAAAAAATCTGAAAAGTGCAATGCGATATACAAAGTATAGACAGGTGATGCATAGGCAGGACAATAAATATATTGCAGTGTTATAAGAGCACAATAAATAAGGTTATGTAATATGGACAATGTATGAACAACATGTACAGATATGTGCAATGTAGTAGCAGTGACATTATACTAGTAGTAAGAATAATATAGATAGATATATGCAGTGTATTAACAGAATATATAATAAGAAAAACAATTAATATGAACCATATGCAGTCCTTCTAGAAAAATGCAGAGTTTTTTTGTGATTGTTGCGGGCAAAAATCCTTGATTATGCGGCACGTTTTCTTAAAAAATGCGATGGAATATGGGGGATATTTAAGCAATTTTATGCGATGATATGCATAAATATGTGGACTTTCGCTGATTATGCATTGAATTATGCGATCGCATAATCACGTTTTTCTGGAGGGACTGGATATAGATAGATATGTACAGCTATGTGCAGTGGGGTAACATTATAATCCTGTAAACCTGGGATGTTTTGTCATGTGTGTAATGTGTTAAGTAAAACTTGCAGCTTTATTTCTACATTTTGATGCCAGGCCAAGTCAAACACTTAATTCCTGCTGCCCGTTATATTCGTTGAACAATTCCTGTCTTTCCTTTCACACACGCACGGCAAGGAAGTCAGAGTACAACATCTTGACCTTTTTTCAGATTTTACTTCTGGGTCAGCGGTGAATCTCATTCTCTCACATGAGTGCGTTGAGTGTATCTCTGGGGGGGGGGGTTTATCTGCAGTACTGTTTATGTGACAGCAGGCTGCGGTGATTAACTGATCAACTTCCTGCTGCTCTGCAGGGGAAATAAACTCTTCTGATGAACGGCCTTCTGTAAGCTTTGACCTTTTTGACAGTAGTGATCTGGGTGACTGAGGCGGAGTCCCAGCGGCAGCCACGTCTCTCTCACACTCCCGGGTATACCGGTCACCGGCTGGGGGTTGGTTTTTATTTCTTCCCCGTGACGAACTGGTAGCTCGGGCTGATGGTCGGTTGAGTTTTAACCACATGTAATAAACCAGCAGCTGACAGGCAGAGAGGTGATAGGAGCTGCTTGGGTCGCCTGTGGTTTCTCTCTCTGTGTGTGTGTGTGTGTGTGTGTGTGTGTGTGTGTGTGTGTGTGTGTGTGTGTGTGTGTGTGTGTGTGTGTGTGTGTGTGTGTGTGTGTAAAACACCAACAACACTATGAATATGTGTGCGATAGGATGTATTTGTGGTATGTGTGGTCTCATAGAGGTGAGGCTGCATCTGGTGGGTTGTTGCACGTGGTTACAGAAGATGTTAGAGCTCAGACACAAACCCTGTGTGCGTATGTGTGTGTCACAATCCCTGTTTGTGTGTGTGTGTGTGAAACTTAATCTTTATTTTAGGCTCTCGCAACATGGCATCATGACTTTGCGTAAACATACACACCACTTTCCTAAAGCCACGTGGTGTGTATGTTAAACGTCACGCGCTTAGGAAAACAATAAACGGTTGGGTTTAGGAAAGAAACATTGGGGAAGGCTTAAAAAAGCGATCCCGGCTCTCCTGGGTAAAAGTCCTGTGTTTTACCCATCCGCGGACTTACGTCCTTTCATACTACTCCCTATGGCAAAAAATCACACGTAATGGCAATGGCGGCCGAACGGCGTTGAAAAACACGCTAAAAAGCGATTCTTGATAACACGCAAAAACGACATACGAATTGTTGTGTCATACATACGCCACTTTATGAGATCAAGTCTGGCTCTTGAGTATATGATTAGGTGTTCGGTTCAGTTGTTGCTTTTAAAATGTAAGCACATACACAGTTTTCACATTTCTTTTCATTTTACACCACACACACACACACACACACACACACACACCACACACACAGCATTACGTCCTGCTTCCTAGTCTGTAGTATTAATCTCCTCCCTGTGGATTTCCTGGTCAGACACACCAAGATAGGAAAGGGTGTGTGTGTGTGTGTGTGTGTGTGTGTGTGTGTGTGTGTGTGTGTGTGTGTGTGTGTGTGTGTGTGTGTGTGTGTGTGTGTGTGTGTGTGTGTGTGTGTGTGTGTGTGTGTGTGTGTGTGTGTGTGTGTGTGTGTGTGTGTGTGTTGCCTGTGGGTGAATATTTGAGCAGCCACTCCTCCATTACCCATCTCCTCCTCCCTCCCTCTCTTTCCCTGGTGAATAGGTAAAGCAGGGATTCTAACCTCTTTCATCCCCCGGCACCCTCTCCCTCCACCTGGGCAAACTCTGCTCTTTCTGCCTCCCTCGCTCCCTCGCTCCCTCGCTCGCCCTCTCTGCATTTCTTTTGGTTTGTTTGTTCTCTCTGTCCCCCGAGAGTAGAAAGTGACCACGGTGCTGCCTTTGTAGTTTAGATAATTGAATGTGATTGCCTTTTTTTTGGGGCTTCAGCAATATCCTAACCATGACCTTCTCTCTGTGACTGCGTCCACAAAAAGTCAGGTAAATGTGAACATATTTTCTCTTTTTTATTTTTTGGCTTTCTGTTCACGCAAAGCTGCTGTTTTCCTCGCCCGAAAAAATGAGCTTTTTCGAAAGTGGCCTCCGTCAGTTGCAGCCCTAGCTGTGTTTGCTATGTATCTGCTCTGACATTTTGCATTATTTTGACTCGCATGCCCACTCTCTCCCCACATGGACCTATTATTCTACTTTATTCTTCACACTGTGAACTTTTTCACATCCTCCCCCCGGTCAGTTTTTTATTTTTTACAAATTAAGTGTACTAATATGTATATGTACACCTCTTCCAACTTAGAACTAAAATATTCATACATATTTCTTGTATTTTTTTCATATTTTCTATTGTAAATTTTTCTGTTTTTTGATGCGTGCCATTAATGTATTTCGTTTTCCACCAAAACACTAAGACAAATTTCTGATGATTCTGATTCAAACTAAATGTTCGGCTGCGATGAACATTTTCTCCGTTCGCTGAATGAACGAGGGGGACGAAGAATAAGATATTTAACAGTGTTCCTGTTTAGACATTACAGTGTGGTGGCATAAAAGCAACTTTAACTGGTGGGTAAAGTCTCTCTCTCTCTTTCTGTTTCCTACTCTCTTTGCTTAAAGGGTGAGGGCCAATGGGAGGATTAGATTAGGGCGTTTGGTTATGGCCCCGAGCGTGAGTTTGTGCAGCAGAGTATTAAGGCGGGACAGACGAGGCCAGTTTGAGCCGGGCCGGCGGCTACATGGGCTCGGGATTTTGTGTGTGTGTGTGTGTGTGTGTGTGTTGTTAAGATGAACTAGCATGCTGGAAACAGTGCATGTGTGTCTTGGGGGCAGGCTGTGCATAGAGAAAGAGGGAAAAGGGTGAGATGGAGGCTAGTGTGGTGCCACCTGGCTCCAAGGCAGTCATCTGGTCTAATGGGGCTTGTGTGTGCGCGTGTGTGACAGGGAGAGTGTGTCCTGTGGCTGTATTTGAGCAGTCCAGTCGTCCATTAGTTTGCCTTGAAAAGCCCTTATGTTGCCCTTCCCCGTCTCTTTTTTTATTATCTCTCTCTGGCATGTTTTCTGCCACGATGCCGCCAGCGAACATGCAAGCGTGCTGAAAACCAAGCAGCCGGCGAGCAGCGAAGTGAATATCAAGCAAGCGACCAGAGAACGTGACCACGTTTGCTTTCATGAGCGTCAGTGTGAGCAACAAGAAGATAATGCGTTGTGAAGTGGAGCGCAAGACAAATCGGAGTGTCCTTCCCTCTGCCAACTCTATCCTTTCTATTTAATTGGGACACCTTGGATTACGTTGTTGGTCGTTTTACCAAGGACAAAAAAAAATTAAAAAAAAAATTGGCTGAGAGAATCTTAAAGAGTTACAAAAAACATTCATTTTCTCACTAAGCTTTAGTGGTATCTATCTGTCTATCTATCTAGAAAATAGTTGTATTAGCCCAGGTTTGAGATATTTATCTCTAAGGTTTCCATCTCCACCCCAGTCCAACGGATACACTAGCGTCCCGTGCAGTGACGCTCCTGTTGCCTCTAACGTCCGTTTCGGAGCATCAGAGAGAAGCGCAGACAATAAGTGGCCCCGAAATCCGTGTTTCAGTTCGGTCCGGCACAGTAGATACTGGTCGTTTTAGTACCCAACCCCTACTGGGGGATGGAGAGGCTTTTGACGTGTTCAGTCCAGCCTGTTTCGAAAAAAACTCAAAAGGTTTTTCAGGACTGAAAATTTCGACACACACGCCTGTGCTCAAACTGAATCTTTTTTGACATTCATCTGAAATTAGGGATGCACCGAATATACTTTTATCACCGAAACAATACGGCCGAAAATGTTGTGATGACGCAAACAGAAACCGCGACCTGCACGTGTGTCAGTACCCGATCCGTTCCACCTGCAAAGCATCTCCTAGGCAACGAGGTTGAAAACAATGAAAAGTGCTCTTAGAGTCTGTCAGCACACGTTTCAGTGAGATCTATTCGGATCCTCTGCACTTCATCGCGACTGGACTTGATCCGCGTTATAAAGATTACTTGGATGCGGAAATAAAGCAGGGCGCACGAGAAATGATCCAGGCCGCCATGGATGCGGAGAACCCGCGTGGAGACGGAGACGGAGCAGCGCCCAGCGCAGGAGATCAGAGCGCAGAAACAAAGACTTGTCTCTCTGCACCAGATGAGGGGCATGCACCCTCGTTGTCTGATATGTTCAGTGAAATCCTGCAAGAAAGTGCCTCAAATAATAATAATAATAATAATAGGTAAGCTATTCTGTTCTTAGGCTACTATATACTGTATGTGACTATCAAATTGTAGCCATATTACTGCTAGATATTTTTTTTATTAAACTTTAATATTAATTTATACAATTGCAATGCCTTAATTTTAGTAAAGTTAGTACACAGTCATAGCCATAAATGCAATGGTACTAATAATTGGCATAATTTCTTTCGGTGTTTCGGTTTTCGGTCTTGGTTTCCTCTTTTTCGGTTTTTGGTTTCAGCCAAGAATTTTCATTTCGGTGCATCCCTATCTGAAATAGAATTTTATATATATATAAACATACATACATTAAAAAAAAAAAAAAAAACAGCCTTTCGCCCCGTTTCCCGCCGTTAACAAGGCAGCAGTGAAAAGGTCCCGGCTCACTGCTATGGTCATCTCCGTCTGAGCCAATCGGGAGTGAAATGTCCCCCCCGTTTCGAGCTGTGGCTGCAGTTCTTCACCGAGGAGTGTTATTTTGAATACTAGTTTGGTCCCAATGAGATCAGCAGTCGGTGAGATTCCGGTTTATTCTTTTTTTAGTTTTTTTGGCCTCAGTGTGGCTGGAGGAGTTTTCTGCTCATTTACAGATTTTCTGGTGAGTGTTTCAAGCTTTTGTCCCGTGTGCTTTTGTTGTGTATTTGTCAGAGATGAACAATGTGTATGGCTGGTGGCTACAGCTGGCATCGTTTCTTATCGGGTTGGAATTATGCCCTTACATAACCACAGAAACCTCCATAATCGATTTGCATGTACAACAATGTGATTGTCAGCTTTTTAGGCACAGCGATGGACTACTTCCAGGTCTAAATGAGACTGAGGGAACAGGAAACAGGTTTGTAAACAGGCTTGGCAATTAAAGAGGCTCAGAATTAGGGCTGCACTACAGGAGGAAAATATGCGATACCGTTGTTGAATATCGTGATAATGATGCTACTATACTGCGATAAATAAACATATATGGAAGTGTACTCAGTTGTGCATTTCTGCTGCTTTCAGTATTCTGCTTAAATACAACAAACTGCTTGTTGTATTTACATAATTTACAACATTCTTTTATTGAACAAATTGAACATTGAATTGAATAGAACAGGCACCACTAAAACAAGAATGTTGCATCATAAAGTGCATTTTTCTACGGATATTTTCTTTCAACCAACTCAAGAAATCTCTTGAATGTCGTTCGTGATATGTCGTGTTTTTTTTGCGCCAGATAGGGCTGATCAATTTGGGGGGTGGGAGGGGGGGAGAATCTAATTGCAATTTTCCCGCCAGATATTGCGTTTACAATTTGATCATGTAAAATCAAGTTTCTGTAACGTTTCTGACATATGTGTAAACAATCTGTGATATGTAACCTTATTTCCAGCATTTATCTTATGGAAAAAAAAATTTGAAGCAAATGTTACACCAAACATTCAACTAAATATTTAACATTGGACTAATCATGGTCTTCGCGATTATCGTGAGCGGTTCATATTGTGATGACGATAAAAAAGCAAGATATTGTGCCGCCCTACTCACGTTGTAATAAACCAAGCGAGAAAAGTGGACTAGTCCTTTAACAGCTGGATAGTAGCTGTGAATAGAAAAAGTATTTTTTTTTAAGTCCTGCTGTTACAGACATGTCAGTCTGTCACCCTGGCACTGACCTCACCGAGCACCTTGCTGCAGGCTACACACACACACACACACACACACTCTGTACACACACACACACACACACACACACACACACACATACTCCATACACACATACACGCACACACGCACTCATACTCTGTACACACACACACACTCACACTCTGTCCACACACACACACACAGACACACTCTTTCTCTCTCAGCGGTATTTGTGTTTCTGATGATGCAGAGGCTTTGATGAAGGTCTCAGGAGGGCGTTTAGTCGGCCATGTTGTACAACACGAGGTGCTGACTCTCTCCTCTCGCCTCTCCTCTCCTTTGTAATCCTTTCTTTTCATCTTTTCTTTCTTTTCATCTATCTTTGTTATTGCCTCCTCTCATCTTTCTCCCCTTATTCTCTCCGACTCCTCCCTTTCTCTTTACTCTGCCTCCATCGTCTCCAGGTCATCATTATCTCCTCACTTGGCCCGTCAATGTGTAAAAGGTTAAATCTCCACTTTCAATACAAAGCAGCAAATTCTATACATTCAAATCACTTTTCAAAACAGAGTATACTCAAATTTCTTCCATCTCTTAATGCATAATATTTGAGTTGGCTGTTAACATTTTGCAGAAGGGAGAAGAACTTGTTACTATAACTATTTGTTAATATTTTGTGTCTGGCTGAACAGACAAAGCAAATAGCGTGTGTGTGTGTGTGTGTGTGTGTGTGTGTGTGTGTGTGTGTGTGTGTGTGTGTGTGTGTGTGTGTGTGTGTGTGTGTGTGTGTGTGTGTGTGAATAGAGCAGTAGCTAGGTAGCTGCAGCTTGATGGCTCTATTTATAATACTGGCCCATCTGTCTCTGTTGCATTAGAAATTAGTGGGTATGGCTGTGTGGGTGTGTGTTGTCGGCGGCTCCTGTCACTGCCTGAAAGCTGGACATCTGTCCTACTGTCAACACACACACACACACACACACACTGCATGCACAACAGCTCAGGTTAGTCAGTGTGTGTAGTTCGGTGTTGGTAGTTTGGCGTGATTTATATTGTGACATTTTCACAAACGGCTGAGAATAATACAGATTGCCTGTGAGGCGTACTATTAAATGTAAATAAAAGGTGACTCACACACATGACGCATGTTAGGGGCACTCCAGTGATTTTAGTATTGGACCTCCATGAAGTCAGACGAGACTTATTAAAAAGGAAGGGCCAAAATCGATGCTGCAGAGGCAGAGATATCCCGACTTTTAAACCCTAGTAATTAGGGCTGCACGATTATGGCCAAAATGATAATCACGATTATTTTGATCAATATTGAGATCACGATTAATTATCACGATTATTTGTTGATTTTAGCCAAAACAAATTTTATTATATAATTATAACTGCTTTTACATCCATATTGTGCTACATTCCTACTAATACATCCATATTGTGCTACATTCCTCCTTTATTGAAGGATACTGTGAAGGAGTATGCCATTTTCGCCTCGTTGCGCGACCGCTTTCCACACATGCATGTTTGCCGTGAAAGATACAGGCAACGCAATTTTCTGTTCCGCACGCGCGCATGTAGTGCTTGGTATCTACCAGACGAAATAGCTACGCAATTTCTGTGGCTCGTTACACTGCCACTTACATGTCTGTGTTATGCGTCTCGCTGATACCCAAACCCGTTAGAGGCAACATAAACATCGCTGAATGTCACGCTAGTAAACACTAATGACACGTTACACAGCAGCTAACGTTAGCCTACCGTTATCCACAGTAGTAACTGGATTAAACACGGCTAAAATGCTGACTGCTAAACAGTGTAGTGTGTCTGTATTTCACTGTAGGTTTCCAACAGCGGGACGTCCAACAGTCTGCTGCTAAAGCTATGAGCTAAAAGACACAAACTAGCACTGGTCACTGCTGTTGTCTGAAAAACAACACAGACGGGACAAAACGTTGCGTTTACTGGTAAACTGGTAAACATTGTGACCGGCTTATGATGACCAACTGCTACCTGTTGTGGAATTTTCCTCACGTTACTCTGTCCTCTGGGACTGTCTACATCTAGAAACTAAGCTGCGCGGTGCAGGCAGGGAACAGCTCTGATTGGCTCATGGAGACATGTGATCAGACAGTGGTTTATGGAGCGCTAGATTGGCTTTGCAAAAACTGTTCTATGAAGGGAATGACGCATTTTAAATATCGCTCGATCACACAAATTTGATCGTGGGAAGCCAAAATCGTGATCCTGATTAAAATTTGATTAATTGTGCAGCCCTACTAGTAATGGGTCAAGCTTCAACAATGCTGGATCCTACAATTCCCAGAATGCAACCTGATAGCTTCACTTTTCCCTCTCTATACCTGGTAAATGCTAATGTCTTTTTAAACTCCTTGCTCCCAATTTTTAACGCAGGGGTTTTCATAAAAAAAAAAGAGTTGTCTCAGCGCCAAGAGAACACTGATGACTTGACAGAGCTTCTCCAGAGATGCAGGGAACATTATACGAGTGTTTTTACAGGCGGAGTACTACTCCGTAGTTCTCCTCACGGCTAGTAAACACGCGGGCGAGTTCCTCTTTCACTCTGGTGTCCTGAGGGGTCGCTTGATATTTCCGCTGGTTACCTTATAGCATTGGCGTAAATCTGATCTAACAGTAGGGGGGGGGACAATAAACATAAAATTTCTAAAGAGCAATTTTGAAGGGGACACAATTAATACAGCCTCAATTACACTCGTAGAGGACATGTATACACAGAGGAAAGCCTTAACATTATCATTAGTGTAGCATGGAGACTGTACCATTATCCTTCTTTTCAGTGTTTCTCGTGATTCAATGAAAAAGCTGACTAAATTGACCAAAATATTCTTCTTTAAAACCATGTATTTATTTTTAAGTTGTTTACAATCAAGCCACAAAAATACCGTAAAACATAATGACTTATTTTGAAAAAGTGTCCCCATATAAAAGCAATACAATGTTTTTGTACACTTGTTAAATTAGCTGATCATAATTTAAATTAGTGAGCAACTGGTAAAGCTCATCTGCTGACCCGGACAGCCACACACCTCCAAAAATATGAACTAAGCTCAACACATACCTGAGACTCTCCACCTGACTGTCTCTGGTCTCCCTGAGACAGACTCTCTACCTGACTGTCCCTGGTCTCCCTGAGACAGACTCTCCACCTGACTGTCCCTGGTCTCCCTGAGACAGACTCTCCACCTGACTGTCCCTGGTCTCCCTGAGACTCTCCACCTGACTGTCCCTGGTCTCCTGAGACAGACTCTCTACCTGACTGTCCCTGGTCTCCTGAGACAGACTCTCCACCCCTGACTGTCCCTGGTCTCCCTGAGACAGACTCTCCACCTGACTGTCCCTGGTCTCCCTGAGACTCTCCACCTGACTGTCCCTGGTCTCCCTGAGACAGACTCCCACCCGACCGTGTCCCTGGTCTCCCTGAGACAGACTCTCCACCTGACTGTCCCTGGTCTCCCTGAGACAGACTCTCCACCTGACTGTCCCTGGTCTCCCTGAGACAGACTCTCCACCTGACTGTCCCTGGTCTCCCTGAGACTCTCCACCTGACTGTCCCTGGTCTCCCTGAGACAGACTCTCCACCTGACTGTCCCTGGTCTCCCTGAGACTCTCCACCTGACTGTCCCTGGTCCCTCTGTCCCTGTTCGTTCTGTCTCCTTTGCCTGTGACATAGGCCTAGTGACGTTAGTATTTCCATAAGCACCCATTCTTATAAAGATGTTACCAAATTGTCTTGATATGAGGATTTATTGTACTTACTTGGCGTTTTGGTGTAGGCTTCTGAAAAAGGATCTTATGCCTGTTTTTCTTTTTCTCTGTCATTTTATCTGGACAACAACAACACAAATCTTTAGCTAACGTCAGATGTCTAAATATGGGTTAGGTTCATATTTTAAGTTTACATCATTATGTTGTTTACAATACACAGCATTGTTTTAATGATATTTCTAGGGGGGACAACCTTTAGATGGGGGGGGTCCTGACCCCCCCGACCCCCCCAGGGATTTACGCCCTTGCCTTATAGTCTTAGTGTTTGACATGTACTCTGCTAAAACTTCCGTCTGTAGCTTTACCAGACCTATTTCAGTTTTTTTGTTGAGTTTTAATTGAGACAACACAACTGCAGAGAACGTGCTGCCAGCCTCTGAGAGCCGCGTGGAGAATCGGACATGAACAGAAAGTGTAAATTGGATGAAATTATGATGTAGTGGCGGTGGCCTTCCGAATGTAAAGATCTCAGCCTGAAAGCAGACTGCAGCTGTGGGCCTGTAGTGTGTGTTTTGGGGGGGGGGGGGGGGGGTATGGATCTTGTTACCCAAGGTACCCAGATATTAAATCATACTCTCACACACACACACACACACCGTCCTTGCAGCCTTTGTATTGATTTATATTGACCCACGGTTGTGTAGAGGGCCGGTCATTAAATTAACACACCAACGGAGAAACTGATGACTCCACCAGAGTGTGTGTGTGTGTGTGTGTGTGTGTGTGTGTGTGTGTGTGTGTGTGTGTGTGTGTGTGTGTGTGTGTGTGTGTGTGTGTGTGTGTGTGTGTGTGTGTGTGTGTGTGTGTGTGTGTGTGTGTGTGTGTGTGTGTGTGTGTGTGTGTGTGTAAAGCAGCACACAAAGAAAGTGCTCACCTTAGGTCATTAGTTCCATACCCATAAACCTGTACACACACACACACTCTGGAGGAGAGTATCGGCAGCAGAATGACTTCCAGACCCGAAAGCTCAGCTCATTTCTCAGCCTGAGGATTGTGGGAAAAGCTGCGTTTTGGCCTCCTCTGGGAAAAGCAAACACTTTTACCTGCACATTCATCTTCCTTATAGGAGTCCGTACATGTTAGCATGTCGGACCACATTTATAATGAGCGCGGGATAAGACCTGCATGTGAGAATATGGAACATGCAGGCTGGGATCTGCCGATATGAAGTGGAAGCAGGCAGATCCTGTTTACTCTGTAGTAACAAACACAGAAACAGACTGTTGTCATAGTTACAGGTAGATAAAAACAACAACATTGAAACATACTCTTTTTGGGTTCAACAATAAGGGTTGCCCTATGGCCTGGGGCAAGTAAATATAACAACCTGCTTGGCCAAACAGGCAATTTCAATCATTTTTTTCCAATAATCATTGTGTCGTAAACGATGTTATCGTTCATTGCCCACGTCCGAGAACGCTTGTTGAATGATTTGATTTGATTTGATTTGAATGTGCCATCAGCCCATCAAAGAATGTAGTTGCCGCTAGTGAGGCGTGACTGGCGTCTGTCTTGAAGAAGAAGAAGAAGATGATGGCTGCATACGAGCTAAAGCGAAAGAGTGTTTCAGGCGTCCTGGAAGAAGGAGTTATCTTGGGGTGGCAGTGGAGGATGTCGATGAAACAACTACAATGTTTTGCCTGGAAATCCAGACGCAAATCCGAAAGATTAAGGGTCTGGCTATACAGTGCCTTGCGAAAGTATTCGGCCCCCTTGAACGTTTCGACCTTTTGCCACATTTCAGGCCTCAAACATAAAGATATAAAACTGTAATTTTTTGTGAAGAATCAACAACAAGTGGGTCCCAATTATGAAGTGGAACGAAATTCATTGGCTATTTCAAATTTTTTTAACAAATAAAAGAAAAGTGGAAAAGTGCAAAATTATTCGCGCTCCCTACTTTCAGTGCAGCAAACTCTCTCCAGAAGTTCAGTGAGGATCTCTGAATAATCCAATGTTGACCTAAATGACTAATGATGATAAATAGAATCCAGCTGTGTGTAATCAAGTCTCCGTATAAATGCACCTGCTCTGTGATAGTCTCAGAGGTCCGTGTAAAGCGCAGAGAGCATCATGAAGAACAAGGAACACACCAGGCAGGTCCGAGATACTGTTGTGGAGAAGTTTAAAGCCGGATTTGGATACAAAAAGATTTCCCAAGCTTTAAACATCCCAAGGAGCAAGCGATAATATTGAAATGGAAGGAGTATCAGACCACTACAAATCTACGAAGCCCGGCCGTCCCTCTAAACTTTCAGCTCATACAATGAGAAGACTGATCAGAGATGCAGCCAAGAGGCCCATGATCACTCTGGATGAACTGCAGAGATCTACAGCTGAGGTGAGAGACTCTGTCCATGGGACAACAATCGGTATACTGCCACAAATCTGGCCTTTATGGAAGAGTGGCAAGAAGAAAGCCATTTCTTAAAGATATCCATAAAAGTGTCGTTTAAAGTTTGCCAAAAGCCACCTGGGGAGACACACCAAACATGTGGAAGAAGGTGCTGTGGTCAGATGAAACCAAAATCGAACTTTTGGCAACAATGCAAAACGTTATGTTTGGCAAAAGCAACCCAGCTCATCACCCTGAACACACCATCCCCACTGTCAAACATGGTGGTGGCAGCATCATGGTTTGGGCCTGCTTTTCTTCAGCAGGGACAGGGAAGATGGTTAAAATTGATGGAAGATGGATGGAGCCAAATACAGGACCATTCTAGAAGAAAACCTGATGGAGTCTGCAAAAGACCTGAGACTGGGACGGAGATTTGTCTTCCAACAAGACAATGATCCAAAACATAAAGCAAAATCTACAATGGAATGGTTCACAAATAAACATATCCAGGTGTTAGAATGGCCAAGTCAAAGTCCAGACCTGAATCCAATCGAGAATGTGGAAAGAACTGAAAACTGCTGTTCACAAACGCCTCCATCCAACCTCACTGAGCTCGAGCTGTTTTGCAAGGAGGAATGGGCAAAATGTCGTCTCGATGTGCAAAACTGATAGAGACATACCCCAACTTTTACAGCTGTAATCGCGGCAAAAGGTGGCGCTACAAAGTATTAACTGAAGGGGGCTGAATAATTTTGCACGCCCATTATTTCAGTTTTTATTTGTTTAAAAGGTTTGAAATATCCAATAAATTTCGTTCCACTTCATGATTGTGTCCCACTTGTTGTTGATTCTTCACAAAAAATTACAGTTTTATATCTTTATGTTTGAGGCCTGAAATGTGGCAAAAGGTCGAAACGTTCAAGGGGGCCGAATACTTTCGCAAGGCACTGTAAGTAATGAAAATGGCCCAACTTGAGGGGCTGCACCAAGCATGCATTTGAAAATATCACTGCACGCAATTGGATAACACTACGACCAATTTACTGACTGATTCCGGACTATGACGTCGCAGCGCTGTCGTCCTCTGTTTAGCTCGCCTTTGGCCCGCCTATATCAGATACACCGATGTGATTGGTGCAGCTCGGCTACAAGGGCATAGTTAATGAGCATCATTACTCATTGCCAGAGTGACTCACTGAGCAAATTCAAATTGTGCTCTCGCGAGAACTCTGGATTTCCAGGGTAACAAATGTTTTGCAAAGTTCGACACAAGTTTGAGTCCAAGGCAGATAAAAGTGGATCATTTTCAAAGGAACGTCTTCATTCAGAATTATCAGATGACCACTAATAAAAAAAACAATCTGTATAGGGGCCAGTAAAAATGAACTTCGGGCAAGTAGAATGTTTTTTCGCAAGTGCAGAAAACCTTAAAGGAACACGCCGACTTATTGGGAATTTAGCTTATTCACCGTAACCCCCAGAGTAAGACAAGTCGATACATACCCTTCTCATCTCCGTGCGTGCTGTAACGCTGTCTGACGGCTCCAGCATTAGCTTAGCCTAGCACAGATCCTGCAGGTGACTGGTTCCAACTAGCCTACTGCTCCGAATTGTGACAAAAGTGACAAAATAACGCCAACATGTTCCTGTTTCCATGTTGTGATTTGTAGAGTCACAGCGTGTACAAAAAACAACGTAACATGAGACACAGCCATCTTCTATCCCTTAACAAACCAGGAACTATATTCTCAGACAGGCTTGCTGCGAGCATATCACTCCGCCCAAGTACTATATTCTTCCACCTGAGAATATAGTTCCCGGTTTATTTACGGTTAGAAGATGGCTCACACTCGTGTCTCATGTTACGTTGTTTTTTACACGCTGTGACTCTACAAATCACAACATGTAAATAGGAACAACTGTTCCCCAGCTCATTGTCACATATTCGGAGCAGTAGGATTACTGGAACCAGTTACCTGCCTGTTCTGTGATGGTCTGATGCCGCTGGAGCCGTCAGACAGCTTTACAGCACGCACGGAGATGAGAAGGGTATGTATGGACTTGTCTAACTCTGGGGGTTACCCTGAATAAGCTAAATTCCCAATAAGTCGGCGTGACCTTTAACGTTGAACCCTGTCTTTGGTTTATTTGAATCCAGATCCAAAACCTCGTCCAAGATGAAGCTTATGTTCAGAATATTAAAGGGACCGTTCACTCCAAAGTCCACAGACACAATTGTTTCACCTGTGAGTGACCCTGATCTGTCTATATCGATTTACAAATATAAATATAAATCTTTGTTTTTATCAGCATAGTCTCCTCAGATCCGGGTATCCATTAAGACCGTAAGCCTGGGTATAGTTTGAAAATGTTCAATATCTGTGCCTGAGTTTTGGTTCCATGACAACACCTATTTGCAAAAGATAATGAGGGTAATAAAAGCACGTTTTTTAACCCCCTTTTCTTCATTTAAAAGAATACCAAAACAAAAAACTTTAATCTTTACACAAATGTATAGTTTCTTTTAATAGAAGTTCTTCTGAAAGTAACTTCGCAAAACAGTTGTTCACTGTAGTTTTCATCATACAAACAGGAAGACATTTCTTGGGGACTATTTTCTGCGGTGGATTAATCCACCTTTGGTGCTCTAGTGCAGAGGTTTTCTAAGTGGGATGCGGGGAGGCTCTGTAAATGGAAAAAAAAATTATTAGTTATCAAAAGAAGATCACATAAAATAGCCTAAACTTGGGTGATTTGGTTTAAGAGAGTAGTTTTAGGGAATGTTACTGTTTTTCCCACGTTTCCAGAGTCTGAAACTGATAAATGCCTGAGGACAGACCTTTTGTTTATGTACGTGGTGTAGTCTGAAGTTATGTCAAACAGCAATGTTAGGACATCTTGGCTCAGTGGTTGAGTGTCTGTGGGATCAAATAACATAATCATGATCCCATCCAGGAATTAAGAGAAAATAAGCAAGTAAAACTAAAGCCTTTTTTCAAGAAGTCTCAGATGTTAAAACCCCTCGTGTGTGTGTGTGTGTGTGTGTGTGTGTGTGTGTGTGTGTGTGTGTGTGTGTGTGTGTGTGTGTGTGTGTGTGTGTGTGTGTGTGTGTGTGTGTGTGTGTGTGTGTGTGTGTGTGTGTGTGTGTGTGTTTTCATGGTAAATAGGAACATTTTTAACAACAATGGAGCTCTATGGCATAGATGAAGATACATCAGACTTTGTATTAATGGGATACATTCATTGTTGGTTTTGGTATTTTCACAACATATATCTCTACTCATTGTATTAGTTTTTGATACCCAGCCCTAAATGTCACAATAGAAAATACAGCACCTAACATAACGACTTAAAAGCAACACTAAAGAACTTTTCCGCCGGTCCCCTACAGGTTGGAAGCGGAATTGTCCATTACATTACATTGTCCAGTTCATTCGAACTACAGATCCGCTACCCAATCTGGCAAACTTGCATAATGTAATGTAATGGACAATTCTGCTTCCAACCTGTAGGGGGACCGAAGCGGGAAAAGTTCTTTAGTGTTGCTTTAAACTCCATGGAGATATTGATTAACTGAACGGACTAACTTAAAAAATACAAGGTTAACATGCGATGCATTGAATAAAACATTCTTAGATCTTGTTGTAAATGGTTTCCTGTTCCTGTGTGAAGGTAGACAGTCTGTTCCTCAGTTAAACTGTTCACAACGCAGAGACTGTTTACGTGTTCAGCTACCTTATCTTTAATCTGAGGCCTAGTCCACACATACCCTGGAAATCATTAACTCGCACCAATCACTTCGGTGTATCTGATATAGGCGGACCAGAGGCAAGCTAAACAGATGACGACAGCGCTGCGACGTCAAAGTCATTAGTAAACATTGCAAGATGGCTACGGATGAACGCCAGTTGTTTGAAACGGTTTTGGCCGCTACAGTGAATGAGTTAGACTTGGCTTTTTATCTAAAAGAGGAACGGAAGACGGCGCTCCAATCGTTCCTTTGCAAGAAGGACGTTTTTGCCGACCGGATACAGCAAGAGTTCAATCTACAAGTTAGCTCCGCTGGTAGCTAAGAGTTCAATCTACAAGTTAGCTCCGCTGGTAGCTAAGAGTTTAATCTACCAGTTAGCTCATCTGGTAGCTAAGACTTTAATCTACCAGTTAGCTCCTCTGGTAGCTAAAACTTTAATCTACCAGTTAGCTCCTCTGGTAGCTAAGAGTTTAATCTACCAGTTAGCTCCTCTGGTAGCTAAGTGTTTAATCTACCAGTTAGCTCTGCTGGTAGCTAAGAGTTTAATCTACCAGTTAGCTCCTCTGGTAGCTAAGAGTTTAATCTACCAGTTAGCTCCTCTGGTAGCTAAGAGTTTAATCTACCAGTTAGCTCCGCTGGTAGCTAAGAGTTTAATCTACCAGTTAGCTCTGCTGGTAGCTAAGCGTATGGGTACGCTCTGGATACGTCACCCCATGTATTTTTTGGGATTGGTCGTAGTGTTATCCAGTTGCGTGCAGTGAGATTTTCAAATGCATGCTTAATCTTTCGGATTTGGGTTAGTCCACACAGGTATTCCTTTTAAAAAGGTAGCTTTTTGGTCCACACACAAACAGTGTTTTAGGTCACTGTAAACGGAGCTTTTGAAAAACTCGGCCCAGGGTGAAGACTTTCAGAAATGACGTTCCATTGACTGAGATTTTTCTCTCCAAACACTGCATGTGTGGACGGGATTCCTTTTTAGAGAACGAACAAAGGAAAACCCCTGTTTTTAAAAGTACTACCCATGTATGTGTGGACTAGGCCTGATTATCTCAGCACTGTCGACCCTTGTCATGTCAACACCTGACACTCATTATCTTAATGGGAACAACGCGGTTAACAGTTTATGCCGCAGTTAGTTTTTTTATAAGGACATGTAAACACCTCAGTGTGACGAGTCATTATCTAACTGCTCAGGTCAAAGGTCACCATGCAAGGTAATACCGAGGCTGGTTTGACAGAAAGCAGCACAGCTCTGCTTTCACTGTTCAAATCCCCCTGAATGAATCCCTGAACAAAAGCAGCGACTGTTAAACGTTTTTATAGAGCGTGTGTTTGGATCTTTTCCTCAGGGCAAGTCCCAAGTTATCACAACAGTCTGTCTGTATGCGTTGAACAATGTCGGAGTTATTTATTTTTTATAGACTAGATATCAGTCCGACTTGTTTTTGTTCCATTATTGAACACATAAATTTAGTTTTTGGAACATTTAATCTGTTTTTTCGCTGCAGACTGTAAATGTTGTTATTGATTTTACGACACTGGGAAATACATTTAGATTCCCCATTACGCCATGTGTTAAAATAGCCAAAATTATCCTTTATTTTGTAAATGTTCTATAGCTTTTACTTGCAGCTAGAGTTAAATTCTGCTTTGATAAAACAGGCCTCGGAATGAGGAGTTGTGTATCAGCGTTGACTTTCAAACGGGGACCAAAGAGAATAACGCACACTGGCGGCTGAAATAAGAGTTAAAAATAGACGATGATTGACTTTCGCTTATTGAACTGGCTTCCTGTCCCCTCCCAAAGCAGATGGTTGTCACGGCAATAAAACAATAAAATAACGGTGCTCAATGGGCAGAGTGACAGACAGACAGAGGGAGAGACAGACAGACAGACAGACCGCCAGACAGGTAGAGGGAGAGACCGACAGACAAGTAGAGGGAGAGCCAAAGTGAAATCTCTTTGAGATAGAGATAAACTGTGTGTGTGTGTGTGTGTGTGTGTGTGTGTGTGTGTGTGTGTGTGTGTGTGTGTGTGTGTATATCAGGATATTAGATCATATCGCAGCAGGACAGGTCTTATCCGATCTCAACATGCAAACATGAGCTCCACTGTTGAGCTTCCTTCCCCTCAGGTTGTGTGTGTGTGTGTGTGTGTGTGTGTGTGTGTGTGTGTGTGTGTGTGTGTGTGTGTGTGTGTGTGTGTGTGTGTGTGTGTGTGTGTGTGTGTGTGTGTGTGTGTGTGTGTGTGTGTGTGTGTGTGTGTGTGTTGCATCCTGTTGAGATTCAAATGTCCTCACAAGGCCACAGAGATGTATAGGGTGGTGACATTTTCTTGCGGGGCGTTGGACGGGTCATTTTAAGGTCAGACGTGAATGAGTGATGCTGCATTCAGGGCACGTGGAAGAATAGTAAAAATGAGCCGCCTGTTTGACGTAACTGTTCATCAACACTGCAAGGAATAGGATGAAAAATAACTGCATATACACGTAAGTGGTTTGTTTACTCATAGTTATTGGCTGATTTTTATAGATGAGGTGAATACTTTTTCAGTAAAAAGAACATCCCTTCCTTTATGTGACATATTTTCTATTGAAACGTGTCAGTGAGGGGCTGAGTTTAACCTTCAAACAACGAGGATTTGATTTGATAGAACAGATAGAAATATACATTTGTGACCACTTTATCAGCATGACATCCCCACTGGAAATGTGCTGTTTTTATGAGAATAATTCTAAAACATGCTGTATTATATTTAACCAAGATTTTTTTCACCTAATGCTTCCGAATAGGTCACAAGATTAGATCAGATTACACTTTCGCAGATCGAAGCCAACTCTGTTTGTCGCACACAGAAAACACATTCAAGCACGAGCCATTACTAACCGACCGCTGCAGTTGGCTGTATTTCATTTGACATTGACTCTCAGTGTCTGATGAAATGTGGGCACATAGGGCTGCGGGCACATAGGGCCTAATTTTCAGTGGAAAAAGAATTCTTAGAAATGTGGGAACATTGGGCTGTGGGAACATAGGGTCTAGTACCTTTTTTAAATACTACAGAAAAAAAAGTCAGTTCATTTTCAGCCTATTTTGTGATCCCATCCATTAAAGGATGCTTTTGTGGTCGACGT
The DNA here is from genome assembly GCF_010015445.1 of Perca fluviatilis. Taxonomy (NCBI): domain Eukaryota; kingdom Metazoa; phylum Chordata; class Actinopteri; order Perciformes; family Percidae; genus Perca; species Perca fluviatilis. The sequence goes on from NC_053131.1 coordinate 32,015,677, forward strand.
CTCAATGTTCAGGTTGCTGTGAGACGTGTTTTTGCCAAGTTAATGTGTGGAGAAACAACCTGCAGAAGAGTTACAGGACTGTGACTCAGAGGATTGAAATGAGCTTGAAACATTTGAACAAGGAGTTGCTCCGCCGTGTGATTTATCTGATATCAATGTGTCATCAGGCTGAAGGTCAAAGTTGAGTTGCAAGTCCGTCCTCACAAATGAAGTAATTACAACTGCAACGATAAATTGTCTACTGTTGAAATAATGGGCAATTATTTTGATAATCGATTTGAGTAATTTTTTTATGGGAAAAGGTCAAACTTCTCTGATGTAAGCTTGTTAAATGTGAATATTGTTTTAGTTTCTTCTCTCCTCTATGACCGTTAACTGAATATCTTTGAGTTCTGGACAAAACAAGACGTTTGAGGACGTCGTCTTGGGCTTTGGGAAACGCTGATCCACAATTCTTTTTTTTACAATTTTCTGACATTTTAGAGACCAAACTATCGCGAAAATAATCCACAGATTAAACAAACATGAAAATAATCGTTAGTTGCAGCCCTCATAGTAATCTAAACATGTGGAATGTGCAACAACAGCACATATTTAAAGCTTTCTTTCCAACCACTGAAACAATACACACACACACACACACGTTCAAAAATGCGCACAAAGACGAAAATAGGCTCAGATAAACACCCAGATACCAACGAACACACACACACTCTCCCACACTGGCTCACACTTGACACGATTAACTTGAATCCATTAAAGCTGAATTTACATTAAACTGCCTCTGCTTAAGTGCTTAACTGCATCTACACACACACACACACACACACACACACACACACACACACACACATGCTGGCATGTATACTGCAGTGTGGATGACCTTGAGGCAGCAACAGAGCAAAACTACAACCTGTGTGTGTGTGTGTGTCTGTGTGTTCATCCATGCAGCCACATTATAGCCCCTAATTAACACACTCTGTCTCCATATGTGCTGGTCTGAGATCAGCTGTCAGGTGCCAGCTGGCTGCGATACGTATAATCGGAGACACTAACAAATGCGGCTCTCAGTCCAGCTGAAAGCTCCCAACACAAAATGACTAAATGGTTTATTCACTCTTTACTGTCTGTTGTAATAGTTGTTGCTCTTGACAACTGTTGCCATACGACTTTATGTGGATATTAATTAGGGACGTAACCATAATCTTACCTCGCCTTTCGATTCACGATTTTGAGTACGCAATACGTTTTTCTCAGTTTTTTTTTTTTAACAGAATGAGCTTTCATACAACTGACTTATTTCTATAAACTGCAGAACAGCACGTGTGATCTTCTATCAAAAGCGCAACTGAAATTGTATTTCATCTTAAATAATAACAGTTAAGCAAAACATTAATAATTAGATGTTTAAAACAAATCCCACATGAAAATAATGGAAAAAAAAATCTCTTTAAATAAATAAACTTAATCAAGTTTATTAATCAAAAGTAGAATACACCCTTGGGGCGCCTGGTTAGCTCACCTGGTTAAGCGTGCGCCCCATGTACAGAGGCTCAGTCCTTATCCCAGCGGACGCAGGTTCAGTTTCCACCCACGGCCCTTTGCTGCATGTCACCCCCCCCCCACCCCCCCCGGGCTCTCGCTCTCCCACTTTCCTGACTTCATCGGTACTATAAATAAAGGCAATGAAAGCCAAAAAACTATCTTAAAAAAAGTAGATGACACCCTAGACTGTTTAAAAATTGCATCACGATTCATAAAAAAAAAAAATCTCAAGCAGTTAAGTAATCCTTACTCAATTATATTGATGGTTAACCGATTCACCATGCATCGTTACATCCCTAATATTTATGATTTTTAAAGCTATAGTGCGTAGTTTCTGTGTCCCCCATGAGGAATTCTAAGTAATGACAACAAAACTCTTGGCGCGTCGACATGATACAAGCCTTCTGTGATCGAGCCCCTTCCCCCCTCCTCCTCCACACAGTTGCTAGTAGCCAAGGAGGACACGGAGGTGACTTTCATGATGGACTCTTCAGAAGAGATCATTATCTTCACTCGAGTTTCTGAGCGGGAAAGTCACCGGACGCCACAATCTTCTGAACATAGTCACACTGAGAAATCCAGAGAGAGTTGTGTGGAGCTGATAGTCTTAACCCTTGTGTTGTCCTTCGGGTCCCAGTGACCCGAAGGACAACACAAGGGTTATGTACTTCCCTTTACTTTGTTGAGAATTGCTCTCTAAACAAGGGTTAATACAGCACCTTAGTTCTTGTTTGTACAGCATTTTGGTCAGCTTAAACTGTGTTTAAATGTGTTCTAGAAATAAACTTTACTTACTTACTTTACAAGAAACAGGGTTTAGAGAGCAATTCTCAACAAAGTAAAGGGAAGTACATAATCCTTGTGTGTTCCTTCGGGTCACTGGGACCCGAAGGAACACACAAGGGTTAATTAGCTTTGTAGCAACTCATTTAGCAATGGCTTGAATGTTACGGACACTCGATGGTGTTTTTAAGCCCCCATCGTCGACTTCAAGGCAGCGCTGCGACCGTCGACTTCAAGCCACCTAACCCTAACAATTGCCTAATCCTAGTGCCTTCCAGGCAGCGCTGCCTGGAAGACGACGTTGGGGGCTTAAAACACCACAAACACCATAACGGACATTGATTAATATCAAAAAGTTGCGCACTAAAGCTTAAAGGGATGAAGCTTTGGTTTTCTGTAGCAGCTTCAGGTTGACATTTCCTCTTGTAGTGGCCGGGTTAGCTCAGTTGGTAGAGCAGGTGCACATATGTAGAGGTTTACTCCTCAACGCAGCGGCCGCGGGTTCGACTCCAACCTGCGGCCCTTTGCTGCATGTCATTCCCCCTCTCGCTCTCTCTCCCCTTTCATGTCTTCATCTGTCCTGTGGAAATGAAGGCCTAAAAATGCTGAAATAATATATTTCCTCTTGTAAAGAAGTAATGGCTTGCATAGTTTCACATCTTTTGGATGAATTATGACTAAATGTGACCACACATGCGGGAGAAACTGTAACGTTGTCGCGGCAACCATCTGCTGTGTTTGGGATCAGATCATACGCCATGTACGTCACACTGAGAGAGACCAATCTCGATCAAATGCATTGGCAAATCCATGGCTTGAAATGTTTAAAAGCCGTTCAAAAGATGGAAAGACGACTTGAATACTGAGATTGTGAAATGATCTATGCATTAAAAGATATCTTCATTTGCATGACAATGACGGCGGCTTTGCCTGCTCCATCTTTCCTCCCTCACTTATCTACTTTCTCTTTCTTTTCCCTTCGTTTCCCGCTGTATGCGTTACTTCTCGTGGATCATTACGAGGTCATTATTTATAGCAACGTTATGATTTGCTCTCTGCTGTTATCTACTATTCAATGATTGTGATGTCGATGTGTCGGTGCCTGGCAACTGTGCTGTTCGTATAACAAAAAAAGGCCAGTATACAAAAATAATCAATAACTCCACGTTCAATACCCTCATAATAAACCGCAAACGGAAGGAAGGAAAGGAGGAAAAAAGGAAGAAAAGAAGCCGTAGAGGAAAGAAAGAAGGAAGCAAGGAAACAGGAAGGAAGGAATGAAGGAAGGAAGAAAGAACAGAAAATAAGCACAGAAGCAAAACGATCAGCAACAAAACACAAAGCGGCACCGAGATTAGAAATTAACTTTTAATCATCCTTTCACAGGTTGCACGTGCACTGAAAAGCAAACATTTTCAAGAATTTAATGAGAAGGAGAATAAAAAGCCTAAATTAGTCACGATAAGCAGTGAGCACTGCTTCAGAGGCTGTCAAAACCTAGAAAGAGAAAGTAATGAGAGGTTTCTGGAATTGATGGCGTGAAAGCTTTCAGCCTTAATCCGAAAACAATCTCAGCATGCGGTTACCGAAAACCACATTAAGTGAAGCCTATTGCTCTGCTCCTGTTGGTCCATCTGTTTAAATTCAGCACATTTGGAAAAAAAAAAAAAAAAAAAAAAAAGTTATGCTTTGTAAATTCCACATGAATGAAGCCTGTCGGAGCAGTTACTGAAGGTGTCTGATGTTTGCGTGTGTGCAGGTCTGACGACAGAAGGTGTGTATCGCGTCAGTGGGAACAAGACGGACCAGGACAACATCCAGAAACAGTTTGATCAAGGTAACACACACAAACACACACACACACACCTGTACAGACACATGCAGACCCTCATAAATACGTCTTCAGCCACCTAGAAACCCGAAGAAAGGAGCACACGTGTAACCGGAGTTTCAAAGCGCAGCCGCTGTGGATGGTTCTCGTTATTCCCGCATGTCCCAATTCTAAATTATCGTCCCATAAAAGGGTTTAAGAACTCAGGGGTTCCCTCGGAAAAGCATGTTACCAATCGAGTAGCGCTCGTGTGATGTGTGCAATAAATTCAACCCACAGAGAGAAAAAAAACAGATTCCAAAAACCTGACCACGCAGCAGAAGGGCTTAAAGAGAAACACATGCCCCCGCGGTGCGGAGCGGAGTGGAACCTGCTCACAGCGGGCTGGTGAGCTGCCAAAGTGGCTGTTAGAATAAATAAAGTCACCGCAGGCAGAAATCACCGGCGCACAGTCAGCGGCGTCACTCATTTTACAGCCAGGCGCTGTAACATATAAATATGAAGACCGGACTGAGAGTCTCACGGTGATTATTGATTGCATTATTGTTCCTATTGTCTCTATTATAGTTGATCTGAATGTGTCATCACTGTGCAAATAAATAGACTTCTCAGTTAGCTTGTAAAATAACCTTAACCTTAACCCCTGTGTTGTCTTTCCATCAACCATGGTCAAAATGGACCTGGTCGGCTTTTTTTTTTAATTACTTTTTTGGGCATTTTAGGCCTTTATTTATATAGGACAGCTGAAGACATGAATGGGGTGAGCGAGGGGGAATGACATGCAGCAAAGGGCCGCATTTTATAAAACATAAAGTATAAATTATCACCCAATTCTGTGTTACATCTTCTTGGCCAACTTCATTCCAACTCATCACCGCTAGTTTTACACTGATTTTTTTTTTTGAGTATGTGGTCAATAAATGTAATTTGTATAAGTTATGCCTAATTTCTTAGTTACAAACTCCTGATATTATGAATAATTTTAGCTGATAGTTAAAATCAGGGGAACGTATGTTGATGCATAATTGCAGCCTGTTTCGTGTATGGAACTATCCATGTTATTTTTGGGCAATTTAGTTGAAAGAAACCCGTCTTTTTGATGTAGACACTTTTAAAACGACCCGAGGACAACACAAGGGTTAAGAGTTCTCCTCCAAGTGAGAAACCACTGACCTTTACATAACCATGGTATGTTTTAGATATTAGAAGGTATCCTAAAGGAATTATACACTAGGGGGTGGGAATCACCAGAGGCTCCTCGCTCCTCGATACGATATTCAATCAGTTAAATTTGTAGTTATAGTGTCAAATCATAACCGAAGTTAACTCGGGGCACTTTACAGATAGAGTAGGACGATCACAATACTTACGTCATGATATGATGTTATTGCGATCCTAAACAGATGGCGAGATTCTGCGATATGTTGCATTTTTTCACCGCTTTTCCAAATTCGAATGATGTCCTTAAATGTCCGCGTCTAAAATGATACATTTCTCAAAAACTCAACTGCACCAACTGAAAAAGCAACTTGTTTTATTATTCTAGTACCAAAAAGTTAAACTCTCATATACAGTTTGTATAATAAAAGATCGATGCTTGGCGCCTGTGTATCGATACAGTATCGCCACGGAAAATGTATCTCAGTATGTGGTTTGTTGGTAAGACATGAAGTGAATCTGCCATGTAACACTTGTAATATGAAGAGCAAGTTTGATGTGGGACCAACATGTTTTGTTTTGTGGGTCAGTCAAGAATATGTATATAAATATGAGAAAAATGTATGTAAGTGTTATTTGTAATGTGTTGTATGATGACTTTGATGAAGGCCACAACCCAAAGTGCCTCGGCCCGACATTCATGTTGTTGTTTTTTAAAATCACCAAATATTTGTATCGATATCGGCCTCCTTTATCGGTCTGGCTCTAGTTTTGAACCCCCAACACCATTCACTTCACCGCACTATAGAAGTAGGGCAAGGGTGTGAAAATATCCTACATCTGTTGTGAATGGGACTCTGTGAAATGCCTGTAAATGCGCAGGGGGGAAAAAAAGCTGCCCATTCAGCCATTTAGTGTGTTTTTCATCTTCCTGTGGCTCTTAAAATGTAGATAAATAAATGTCACCAAATGGCAATCTTTAAATAAATCGCCCCAGAGAATAAAATCGAATACAGCTGTAACTGTCAGAGGTAAGAGTTGCAGAGTACTTTAGGGTCGACTCGTGTAAACCTGCCGTCCTCAAAAATCTTAAATAGAGTGGACTTTTATAATTCTGTTTACTGTAGATGAAGTCCTGCGGGTCGCTCTCCTCGCTGCCGCCCCGATCACATGTGTGTGTAAAAAGCACCATTCCAGGCAATTAGCTCCTCTGTCAGTTAGGGGGGGGGGGGCTGCCGGCTACTGGCTACTTCCAGCATATAAGCTGGATCTATTATTAAGGGAAATAAGATTCAAATGAATTTGCTTGGGGAGCAGCTCAGCTGTGAGAGGCGTCCTTTTGAGGATTCAGAGGTCACCGTGGCTCCGCCTCATTAACATTTCGGGCTGAAGCAGCGTTCTGTTGGTTGTTTATTAATAAACTAAGCGTCTCCTCTATCCTCTTCTTCTTGCCCCTTCTTTCTCGTTTGTCCCTCTGTCCTTTAATATCTCTACCTCCTTTTGTCTTCTTGCTCCTCTGACCTTTCCTTCCTTTTCTGTCCTCCTTTTTATTCTCTTGTGCGTTTAATATCTCTCCTCATTGCCTCCCCTCCTATCTTTTTATTTCCTTGAGAGTATTTCTGGTGTGTGTGTGTGTGTGTGTGTGTGTGTGTGTGTGTGTGTGTGTGTGTGTGTGTGTGTGTGTGTGTGTGTGTGTGTGTGTGTGTGTGTGTGTGTGTGTGTGTGTGTGTGTGTGTGTGTGTGTGTGTGTGAGAGCAGTCTCTCCGATTCAGTGTGACAGCTGCCTCAGTGTGGCCTCAGGGCTCTGTCCTCCTTCTTGCTCCCTTTCATCCTTCCCGTCGTCACTTGGATACAGTTACAGTGTGTCAAAACAGGAAGTATATTTCCTTTTATATCCCGTGTCTCTGGTCTTCATAAGCCGTCATTACATACTATATATATATATATATATATATATATATATATAGTATTTTATTTTTTTTACTCTTGGGTAAATGAGAGAGCTGAAGAGATGACCCGACCTCCTGCTGGCTACAACTTTCCCAAATAGAAACAGCAGCTCAAAGGTAGGTGATGGAGCAGGAGCTTTTCTCCTCTGTCGACAGGAAGAAGGCTACGTGGAGACGTCTGACGCTCCGGGAGAAACGCAGGTCATTCCATTCATTTTGAACGGGGGTTGTCAACTTTTGACTCTCGACATCACACTGCGGTGGCCAATCATGTAACCGGCGATCAGACTTGCCAGTGTGTTTGGAGTAGGGATGCACTGAATCCAGATTTTTGGGGTTCGGCAGAATACCGAATCCACTGGTTAAGATTCTGCTGAATCAGAAACCGAATACGGAATCGGAGTCCCAGATTATAGCTGTGACTGTCCTTCCTTTGCCGTACCTGAAGTTGCTGCATTTTGGCTGCGGTCTGTAGATTCCTTCGTGCACAACTCGTATTCTTTCAGATGTTTCGTACCAAATGTTGTAACAGCGGCCATGTTGTGTATAGTTTAGGGTCCTCGCCACCACCAGACAAATCGGCATTGAACAGATTGAACATGTAGCTGGACTTGAACGGCCTTCTTTTGACTGAAAGTACTGCCAAACAACACATTTTCTGCTCACCAGTTTCATTTCCACTTTCTTTCTTCCTACTGCATTGAACGCTCCACGTACGTAAACACCTTCCAGTAATCGACGGCGCCGTCATTACGGCGACCAGCGTAGCGCGCGGAGTGCAAGCGTAGGGTTCCCCGTCAAAAAGCCCAATATTCTGCCGAATCAAAGCCACATCCTGGATTCGGTGCATCCCTAGTTTGGAGCTGTGGTTTTGAAGCTGTGTGAGAATCCCGTACAGTAAACGGGAAACCTTGGGGCGGCTGTGGCTCAGGTGGTACAGCGGTCCCCTACCAGTTAGGAGGTTGGAGGTTCGATCCCTGCAGTCCCATGTCGAAGTGTCCTTGGGCAAGACACTGAACCCCGAATTGCTCCGCGCCATCATTATGGGAGTGTTTATCTGCCACAGCGTACGGACGTGTGTGAATGGTTCCTGTACGATGTGAAAGCACTTTATGTAATTGTTAAGACTAGAGAAGCGCTTTATAAATGCAGTCCATTTACCTCCCCGTTATCGCTGCCACAAGTTTTATAACCATATGAGGGTAAACAACAAAACACAAGCACTGAACTGCCCAGGAGTTTGTGTAATAGCTGAATGTTTGCTGCAACAACAAAGCACTCGCATTGTCTCTGTCTCTCTCTCTCTCTGTCTCTCCGTTTCTCTGTTAAATGAAGACTTGTCAGTGTGTCTTGAGGCGATGTGAGAGTCCCGTACAGTGACGTCTCCATTCTTCAGTCAACAGGGTTCAAGGTTTTTTCACTTGTCCGGTCGGGCAAGTAATTTATACATCCATGATTTTCAACCGCAGATTCACGTCAGACAATGTGCTTCCTGTTTACACTGGCGTGCCCATTGGGTGTGTGAGCGGTCATGTGATGCGTGTTCTCAGACTCAGATTATGGACGCAGATTAGTTCTGCTGCTGGAGCTGAAACTCCTGCGTGGACGGAGATCGCTTTTGTTTAAAAAATGAAAACGCTGTAGCGTAGATGTAGCCTTAGATGACAATTATATCCACTATCAATAACATTATACAAATAATTACAGACAATCTGTATGCGTTGATGCTTCTTCCCCTTTAAAGACGGTGGGACAAAATGTATTGGGGATTTTTATTAAAATATCCGTCTGCTTGTAATCCACTGGTAACTTCTAAATAAGAGTTTTGTAGGGCCGCTCCCTCTTAGTCGATTAGTCGACTAATTGGTCATTTTGGTCTTAGTCAACTTAGATTTCTTTAGTCGATTAGTCATGTTTGATGCTTTTTTTCATGCTGAATGACTTATTTCCAAGAAACGTACGAGCACATCCCTGGTAAACACCAGAATTAAAGTGGTGCTTTTAGCATGACTCTTTGCGGAGAAACTCAGATTTACAGATCCGTCGATTAAATCAACTAATCGATTAGTCGATACGATTGAATGAGTGTTAGTCGACTAAGAATTTCTTCAATCGAGCACAGCCCTAGACTTTTGACATTTAGAAGGAGAACATGATCTAAGACAGGCCCGACTATGCTTCTTCTGTTGTATTTTCCGTGTGTTGATTCCCTTGATACTGCTATGAAGTTACATTTTGGGATGGAGGCATGCTAGGCAGAAAAAAATTGCGAAGGTGATAATAATCAGCCTGAGATACTGCATTTCTAGTTTAGATAGTATTTGCTCTTACATAAACAGACTGCCTATTTTTCTCCTGACAACAGCGTCAATCGTTGCACTGTGACAACGTTGTGGCCATCACTTGGATACATTACATGAAGTGGATGATTACATCCACAATCATCCACTTATCTATTCACAACCTTCCGAATCACCCGCACACGTACAATACCAGTCAAAAGTTTGGACACGCTTTTTCCATTCACTTGGCTGAGAAAAATTGTCCAAACTTTAGACCGGTACTGTATTGAAAAGTGGATTTCGAACTGTTACATCATAACAGGAAATGCTTAAAGGTGCAGTAGGTAGGACTTATAAAACTAACTTTCTGTCATATTTGCTGAAACTGAAGCAGGTCATTTAAAGAAGAATCCACCTGGCACCACTTACAGCCTGTAGTGCGATTTGCAAAAATCCAGCGCTCCCTGTTCAGATGCACCAATCAGGGTCCAGGGGGGGTGTCTAACTGCGTGTCAATCACTGCTCATGCACACGCATTCATTCTCCCTTGTGGAGCGAGGGGCTTAGGAGACCGTTTTGGGCTTTAACGGAAAGGGGGGAGGGACTGAGAAGTTGTCGATGTTCAATTTTTCAATTGTTCAAAGTCCTGGATCTTCACAATCCTACCTACAGCACCTTTAAATGCTTCTCTCTCTCTCTCTCTCTCTCTCTCTCTCTCTCTCTCTCTCTCTCGCTCTCTGTAGATCACAGTATCGACTTTGTGGCGATGGATGTGGCGGTGAACGCTGCAGCCGGAGCGCTGAAGGCTTTCTTTGCCGACCTGCCCGACCCTCTGATCCCCTACAGTCTGCACCCGGAGCTGGTGGAGGCCGCAAGTAAGCAAAAATAGACCGACAGATATCTTCAGGTCTAAGAAAACACCTGAGTCGCGAATTATTAAGTAGTAAGAACAAATAATCATACAAAAAGTATCCCTCTGAGTCCTGCAGCTCCCAAAAGAAAAAGGCTGTGCATTTGATAAAAAAATACACTTTTGACATGGAGGTAATAACACCGAAACTGCACTTTTTAAATAGGTTTTAAAGCGCTTGAACGGTAACTTTGTAATAGAGAACAGCTGCTATCTTTAATGCTGTGAAAACAAATGATTAAAAAAAAAGTTTTCCCTCTGATTCCTGCAGCTCCTACAAGAAAAGGCTGTACATTTGATTTAAAAAAATAAAATGCATAAAAATACACTTTTGACATGGCGGTAATAACACAGAAACGGCACTCTTTAAACCTTTTAAAACGCTTAGACGTTCACTTTGTTCTGTACATTTTAATAAAGAAAAAACAGATAAAGATGAATACACACATACTTTTAACATCGTGTCTGTTGTAGCTGCTGTCTTTAATGCTGCAGAAGACTTAAGTTTACACTCACGCAGCTTTCTGTCACATCACACACTCTTAAGAGTGTGTGTGTGTGTGTGTGTGTGTGTGTGTGTGTGTGTGTGTGTGTGTGTGTGTGTGTGTGTGTGTGTGTGTGTGTGTGTGTGTGTGTGTGTGTGTGTGTGTGTGTGTGTGTGTGTGCATGTGCGTGCGTGCGTTTCCTGTTTGTATATAATTGAGACTGAGTGCCGACACCAACAGGCTGACAGCAGCAGATTAAAGTCCAAAATAAAATATGCACACTGCTGCTTCTTCTCTGGAAAATGAGTCAGATATGCTGTAGAAGAAACGCTGCCTCTCTCTACTCTCCTTTTTCTTTCTGTCCGTCAATTTCTTTTCTTGTTTATGCTTTCTTGCTTTCACTTTCTCTTTCTCCAGCACACCTCCGCTACTCTCATCTCTCAGACGACAGTGACTGTTTGACCTCCTGAACTTTAGCAGGGCATTTATTTTGGGGTAGTTTTGGGTCTGTGTGTGGGACTGTCTCATCATGTCCAAGTAGAATAAGAGAAGCTGAGTCGTATGTCCAATAACGACATCAACATTATATATATATATATGGATTAGTTGTTTGGTCTCTAAAATGTCAGAAAATGGTGAAAAATGTGGATCAGTGTTGCCCAAAGCCCAAGATGACGTCTCAAATGTCTTGTTTTGTCCCCAACTCAAAGATATTCAGTTTACTGTCCCAGAGGAGAGAAGACACTAGAACAATATTCACATTTAACAATGTGTAATCACACAAGTTTTCCTTTTTTTTTTTTCTTAAAAAATGAATCAAACCGATTAATCGATTAGCAAAATAGTTGCAGATTAATTCAATAGTTGACAACTAATCGATTAATCTTTGCCGCTCTAGTCAACATTTTCTTTAAAGTTGGGGCAGGCAGTTTCCTGGAAAAAGTTAGCAGAGGGTGAACTTTTGGCAACAGTTTTTTCTCCAATAATGACCTGTCTGTCATGGCGCTTATTGTCAGCCTCTCCTTTAGATTATTTTTTTTTTTAGATTATTTTTGGGGGCATTTATAGGCCTTTATTTCCACAGGACAGATGAAGACATGAAAGGGGAGAGAGGGGGAATGACATGCAGCAAAGGGCCGCAGGTCGGAGTCGAACCCGCGGCCGCTGCGTCGAGGAGTAAACCTCTATATGTGTGCGCCTGCTCTACCAGCTGAGTTAACCCGGCCACTCCTTTAGGTTCTTTTTGAGAAGTGGTTCGGAAGTGGTTGCCAATGCTGGCACTTTTTCTGCAGGATTTTCTGCCGTTGAATCACGCTTTCACCATCTGAAGAGACGTGCACGCGCATCTACATTTGCAGCAACAGCCAATAGGAACGCTCTCTCTCTCTGAAATGCCCTGCGATTGGCCAAAAGTCTCCCGTCTCTCCATGGATTTTCTGAAACTTGATAACAGAGCCAAGAGGAGGTGCAGACGTCTAGTTTTCTCTCAGACCACCTGAATTACAAAATGCTGAAAGTCTATGATGGGAGTTTTGGCCAACGACGCCAAAGAAAACTGCCTACCCCGACTTTAAATGTGTCGTTAATAGTTGAATTAAAAGTAAGAAAAACAGACATTTGTTTTCCTATTTTACTAATCTTATAATATAGATAGATTATAATATAGACACGGAACTTATAATTTACACGTGCTACTTTACATGTGCTACTTTCTACAAACACAAATGCTACCCTTTATATCATGCATTCATTCACTTATTCGGTCAACGTATCTATTCAATGTGTTTTTAATGAATTTGTCACTTGTCACAATAGTTTTTATCTGCATTTTATTTTTCATTCTGGAACAAAACTGGGCAGCAGCAGCTTCATTTCCTGACCCAGGGATCATTAGTGTAATAAAATTATATATTATATATAAAATTTTATATATATATATATACACACACACTGTACATATGACAACGGGGATTAAAATTATTCAGTTGTTATATCAAACTAAAGTGTTCCTTTCAGACACATATTCCTAGTTAATGTTGAGATATGACAGCATGGATTAATGACCTTTGACCCCTTTCAGCCATTGGAGGGTCAGAGGCTGGCGCTAAGGTGATTGATGGCGTGCAGGATGAATAAATCTGTGTGTCGTTACGTGTGCGGCTGTGAATTTGTGTCTAGAAATATATAAAAGGCCTCCTGCTGCTTGTGGAATGTCCATACAGAGGTGTGTGTGTGTGTGTGTGTGTGTGTGTGTGTGTGTGTGTGTGTGTGTGTGTGTGTGTGTTGAAGTAGCTTTGTTGTGACAATCTAAAGTTAAAGCTCATGTTTCACATTAGCTCTTTAAATATTGAAGGCGCGCGCGGAGCGTTTCAGCTCCGACGAGCTTTTCGCCGCCGGGGAAGTGATGGATTCTCTGGAGAGGAATGAGGAATGTCGAGGAACTTCACAGACAGTTTACTCCTCAGCAAGACCGCAGGATGTGTTTCCTGTTGTGTATTTGTTGTTGTTTTTCAGTGTCTTCCCCCCCCCCCTGCTTTGTGGAAGACCTAGGTCTGTTGTGTTTATTGAGCTACGCATTTAACCCTCCTGTCGTCCTCGGGTCAAATCTGACAAGTTTCTACATCAGAAATGTGGGTTTCTTTCAACCAAATTTTGAAACAAAATAACGTGGATGGTTCCCTACAGCGCTCTTCACAAGTTAAATAAATGATAAGTTCACTACTTTGATTGAATTTGGGTGTTTTATTCAATTTTATTAGCCTAGAAATCTAGATGCACCCTAGCGGCAACAAATGTAATTTGCAGCCAGCGTCAGTCCAGCAACTCTCCGTTGGCTTGCGAGCTGGAAAAACCAAACTCTGGTCAGGCCAATCACATCGTGTATAGAGTCGGTGGGCGGGGCTTAACATAATGACGGCAGAGTTGCGACGGTTCCGCGTGAATTCCCTGCCATGAACACCCCAAAAAGAAAAAAAGTCCCATGGTCAACTGGGAACACAAGGGTTAACAGATTGGAGGTTAAAACAGCGCTCAGCTGATTCAAAAGCATCAGCTGTTTCGGTGACTTCATTGAACCCGAGCACTCGCACAAATGCAGTGTTTACGTCCTTACTCTGCAGACACTGACCTTGTGTGTGTGTGTGTGTGTGTGTGTGTGTGTGTGTGTGTGTGTGTACAGAGTGTGTGTACAGAGTGTGTGTACAGAGTGTGTGTACAGAGTGTGTGTACAGAGTGTGTGTACAGAGTGTGGGAGTTGCCCTTGGCAGCATCTCTGCATTTTGTTTTTTCCAGAGAGTATAATTTCCGTATCCCAAGAGAGAGAGTGTGAGTGTAAAATGTTAAACGCTTTCTGTCTTCTCTTCTCTCCGTGTGTGTGTGTGTGTGTGTGTGTGTGTGTGTGTGTGTGTGTGTGTGTGTGTGTGTGTGTGTGTGTGTGTCTCAGAAATCGTGGACTACATTGAGCGTCTGCAGGTCCTGCGGGAGATCGTCGAGAAGTTCCCTTCTGTCAACTACCAGGTCTTCAAATACATCATCACACACCTCAACAGGTGAGAGACACACACACACACAGACACACACAGCTTGGATCACACAGACTCTTAGCCCACATACAGGACACAAAGTTAAATTCTCAGTGTGAAGCTGCAGCAGCAGCAGCAGCAGCTAAACGCCTCGGCGTTCAAATGTACGTATCCCTGTGATGACAGTGAACACATCGCAGCAGGTGGCTTCTTCATTCGACTTAAAAACTGCCGTCTGACGCACCTCACGATGTAAGCGATGCAGCTTCTACATTGAGCCGACACATTCTGAGTGTCTGTACCTTTTTTTTTTGGTCTATTTGCAGATGCCTTCATTTGACTGCAGCTGTGACTGGATGTTGAATTATTACTTGAGAAAAATGTGCACAGTTAGAACTTTTACAGGGAGTTTAAGTTGCCCTTAAACATCCAGCATTCGGATTAGATTTGTGACGGTGTGTCAGAGAAGGATGACTCGCACAGTTGAGGGGAAAAAAGGGATTTACAATTCGTTCGTACCTCAGAGTGAAAATCATACATACAAGAAAATACCACAAATTCTCTTAAATATCTCGTGTGTGTGTGAGTGGTTCCTTACATGAAGTCGTTCTCAGCTGTAGTTCTGCTGATGTGTGTGGTTTGATGAAACACGCCGCGTCATGCTGAAGATTTAGATTCTGGTACAGAGCGCGATGATTCGGAGTGTGTCTTAATTCGGATACTTCCGGGATTACCCTTACATGTAATGCACTGTGTGTACTCACTTGTGTAGTGTGTAAATTTCGACAGGGTAGTTTTTTTTCAAATCGAGCACGGCCGGAAATACCGCCGGATGTGCGTCCCCTTCCTCTGTCTCTGTGATGGCGTTCTAACCTGCGGTGGATTTGTGAGGACTATGGTTAACTGCTCCTCAGATCTCTGCAGGGTAAATCCAGACAGCTAGCTAGACTATCTGTCCAATCGGAGTTTTCTGTTGCACGACTAAAACAACCTTTGAACGTTACACATGTTCTACCAAGGCTCCCGAGGCTGTTTTCCAGAGGCACCGTGGCTCCGTCCGGCGCTTAGAATGCTGTGTGGACTAGCCAGACCCTCCTCCGCAGCGCTGTGGAGGAAGGGCTGGCAAAGCGAGACTATTTCAATAGTAACCGCTGCAGCTTCCTTGCCCACCATATTCACAAGTTTAAAAATACGCTCCGCAGAAGAAATGGTGGCCAGCGATGCAGCCTCAGCATCTTAACCACTTTTAGTGCAGCACCTGGCACCGTGGTGCGCTGCACACTCAAAATAGCAAGGGTAAGTACAGGAGTGTGCAATCTAAGACACCGCATCGGTGTTACGAGTCCTGTCATCTCGCAGCAGAAAGCGCAGCTTCTTCCCGCTCAGCACAGCGGCCGGACAATGTTCAGTGGCAGAATCAAACGGCAGCTGTCATTAATCTGATTAATCTGATGAACATTTAATAAATCGCCACCATAATCGTATTGTCACACCTCATCAGTCAGTGATTTAATCAAAACATCAGTCAGCTGATGCTCCAACAAGACCAAATCTGCTCATATTCTCTCCTCACGGCAGCCGATAAATTCAGTTCATTTAACCACATTTAGAACGGAGATGTCAGTTTCAGCATTAACTTCAGTAATGAACAGAGTCTCGTACACCGGAGCGGACCAGACCAGCGGAAAATATGTTAACGGTGTGACAGGTTGATTTGATGATTGGCTATTTAAACCACCAAACTGTCGACACTCGTGGCTTCTGCAGCCGTTGTGTCGTTGTGGATGATAAGATAAGATAAGATCACATTTTCTTTCATCTTCTGCTCCAACAATCAACAGACAACGTTAACCCTCCTGTTGTCCTCGGGTCAAATTTGGCCTATTTTCAAAAAGTTTCAATGTTTTAGAAATTTGGGTTTTCTTTCAACCAAATTGTCAAAAAGAAATAACATGGATGGTTCCATACAACGCTCTTCAAATATAAAATAAATGATCAGTTTACTACTTTCATAGAATTTAATTGTTTTATTAAATTTTATAGCGTTTGAAGAAAAAAATGGATTTAAGAACAAGCAGGGCAGCGGAGCGGCTGTGGGTTGACTGTCCACGGTTCTCATGGGCTTTATAAGTCCTAACGTGAAAACGCTTAGTGATTTAATGTACCTAAACAACGATCAGTGATCACCAAATATCTCTCTCATATTGCTCCTCATAACCACTGAAAACTGTCAAAAAATATAACCGTAAGTCCAATTATTAGGGACGTTACCTGACATTAAGCGTATCTGCCTCATTAGATTTAGATCATTAACTCTTTTTTTTTTTGACGACGACGTAGTCAGTAAAAGTAACCAATGTTGAAAAAGGTGACAAAGACATCAGGAAAAGCTTAAAAAAAAAAACATCGGGGGGGAAAAGCGACAAAATCGTCGAAAGCAGAAAAAGTTGGGGGGGGAAAACTTTTTTATTTTAAATTTTCACCCAGAAAAACAAAAATTTGCAAGAAAACACAAGGGTTAAAAAAACACAAACATTAAAAAACATCACACAAACACACACACACATGTTTATTTCACTATCTTTGTGGGGACCATCATTGACATAATGCATTCTCTAGCCCCTTACCCTAACCTTAACCATCACAACTAAATGCCTAACCTTAACCCTTACCCTAACCTTAACCATAACCTAATTCTATCCCTAACCCTACAACCAAGTCTTAACCCTAAAACAGCCCTTTAACCTTGTGGGGTCCAGCATTTTGGGCCCCACAAGGTTGTGCAGACAAAGTAAACTGTATTCCCCGGTTTTTGTACCCCACGAATATAGTAAAACAAGCCTACACACACACACGCACCAAATCTGTGCTGAACTTGACTTTGACCCGTTTGCCTTCCCCGCAGGGTGAGCCAGCACAGCAAGAGCACGCTGATGACGGCCGACAACCTGTCCATCTGCTTCTGGCCCACGCTGATGCGCCCCGACTTCGAGAACAAGGACACGCTGTCCACCACCAAGCTGAACCAGGCGGTCATCGAGTCCTTCATCGTGCAGAGCGACTACTTCTTCCACGGAGGCGAGGTGGCCGAGAGCTCCGGCAGCGAGGGCACGCCGCCGCCGCCGCAGCACTGCCACAACATGGTAGAGGCCCTGCTGCCGCTGCAGCTGCCCCCCCCGCTGCAGCCGCAGCAGATCCAGCACACCCTGCACCCCGACCCGCTCATCTGACCGCCGCCAGAGCACGCTGGGAAATGAAGTCCGGGGAGGGAGGGGAGGGCGGGTGGGGTGTGGTGGGGGAGAGTGGATTTGTTTGTGTGCAGCCGACAGCTACTTTTGGGCCAACAAATCAGCCGTCTTCTCTAAAACTCTACAAAACTGCCGGTCTGGCTGTCAGAATAAAACAATAAAATACCCCCGCTTACCCAGTTGGTACAGTCCTCTTCGACTTTAGGGTGAATGAACTTTGGGGGTTTTAGAGACACGTCGAGCGTTTGTTGGATTAAACCTAATCTGTGGGATCAGCTCATCCCTGCGAGGTAAATCCTGGATCAGAGAATTACAAACGGACGTCACCTTTTATTTTTTTTATTTTTTTTGGAGCAACGTTTTTTTGGGGATCTGACCGCCCCCTTTTTAATGATAGGGAGGCTGAACATAGTCGATTGAACTGTTTTGATTTGGCACATAGCGACAACACTCATCGTTTAGCAGGGTCTGACTTGGACTTCCTTTGGGGCAGATAGAGATTACTTTCCTCCTCTCCTACCTTTTTACCCTGATGGAATAGCACACTGGGCGCCTGAGCCCTAGGTCCCCCCTTTAAACCCTGCCCCCCCCCTCCCCCCTTTTCCCTGCTCCGAGACAAACCGAAAAAGGGAATTTAAAAACTTAAAGAGTCCCCACGACTGCAACTCAAATATGAAACCCCCGGACTTACTAGATCTTTGACTGACTGGTTACTGACTCTCTGACGGACTGTTTTTGGCATTTCAGCACCGCAAAAACTGTATTTAGTTGCCCAGTAAGCGGAGGCGAGGGAACCGAAACTGAACACCAGAGCTTCTTTTTTTTTTCTCCCTGTGACGCCAGACGTCAAACAACCAACCAAACGGTGGATTTGTTGAACTCCTCGCAGAAATAATATAAATTGTGTCTTATGGAGTTGGCTGGGTGTATGGGAGGAGGAGGGCAGAGCTCTGGTTTTAAATATTAAAAAGACAAAACGATCCCTAACCCTATTACATGAACCCCCCCCCCCTTAAAGGACAGCACATGCACGCTTTGTGTCAAAAGGTCCCACATGCCAATTTCATGTCTGTTTGCGTTGTTTGTTTTTTTAATCATTTGGACTCTTAAATATTTTTTTGTAACGTTTGATTTCTACCCCCAGTTTATGTGTGTGAGTGTGTGATGACGATGTGTATCAGTGTGAGCTGACCTGTGGTGTGTATTACCTTCTCCGCAGAGGGAAGGAGGGATTCAGGAGGGAATGAAAACAAGCAAACCGTGGACTGATAACACTCTGTTACGAGATAATCAGACTTTTGCAGACTTTTACTACCAACCTTCAGCCTAACCGTCTCGTCTCTTCAGAGCCTCTGACCCTTAATGCAACACCAGGGCGCCCTCTCGCTCCGACGGGGCGACCCTCTCCTCCCCCCCCCCACCCCACTTCGACGACGGCGACGGCACACGGCTGAGGAAAACCACTACGTCGCGATGCATTCAAGGAGGCGCCTTTTTTTTTTTTTTCCGGGTTCGACACTTTGCCGATGACGCTTTTCTCCACTTCTCCATTTCTACTTTTGCGTTCTGTTGGGTTGTTGGAAACTGAAAATTTGCATGTCTCTGTTTTTTGCCACTTAGTGAGAAGAAAATACAACTTTAAAGTTAGAAGGAAAAAAAAAAATGATAAAATGAAACACTTTGAAACTCTTAAAGGCGCTCTTGTTCAGATTTGCATAGTTTTTTTTTTTCTTCTTCGGTTTAAGGGGAACAGTTCCACAGAAAAACTCTGGAGAGGGGTTTAAGTTTTTGTTGCATTTGGTTCTTTTCCGTCAGGCAAGAAAGATACTCTTAATATCATATTTTTGGTTATACAGTATGTTGAATAGTTTTCCCTAAACAGAGGGAAGAAGTATATATAAGTATATATATATATATAAATATATATATATATATAAATTTATCAGCAGCCAGCGGTTGCTGATTTAGTGAAATACCACCGGGTACTGGACTGTATAATCCATCAGAAGCTATAATCATATTCCTTTGTGGTTCTGATGGTGCAACTGAAACCCATCTTTATTTCTGATGGTGTGTGAATGTGTGTGTGTGTGTGTGTGTGTGTGAGTGAGTGAGTGTGTGCGTGTGTGTGTGTGTGTGTGTGTGTGTGAGAGAAGAGGGGAGGGGGTTCGATAACAGATCTGTGGGTTTTAATCCCCTTTGGCCCGTCTGAAAGAGAAGAGAAAATCCCTCATCGCTTTCTCCATCGATGACACTTTGAGGCAGAACAAGGGCGGCAGTAAAAGTCTGGATTCAGTTTAATTTCAGTCACACCTCCGACTTTTAGTCCAGCTGAGCCACAGGTTGTGTCTCTTTCAGGTGTTTGCCGAACACATATCTGAGCCACGTTGATCCCCGATGATCGTGGCTAAAGCCCGGAGGGTGTTAAAAACCAACTCGTATCGCAGTTTTTGCAAACGGGATACAAAATATCCCCCCTGCTGCATGACGTCCACGATGTTTAACAGTGTGTCCATGTCCGTCATTTCAACGTCGGGAATAATTTCTCATAAAGTTTCCAGGAAAGAACTTTATTTGCAGCTGTAGAAAGTTTTTAACTCGAGTACAATTTGAAGCAGTGGTGTAGTCTACGTGATACGCAGATATACGCCGTTTACCCACTAGGACATCTCCTCGTTATATACCCACTTCATAATGTGCATAGTGTGGGCGCAGTGGGGCCATAGTGTGCGTTATGTGTGGTCGTGGTGTGCACGTAGCGAGCGGGCGCCAATGCTCCGCCTACACTAACGCCAGAATCCTGCCTTCACCGCACATTTAAGACAAATATTAGTAGCCGATTTTGTTTTGCACTGGTTGCTTTGGGGTCGACTTTTGTGGTCCAGGCTCAGGTCCCTGATGTGAAAGCCCCCTTACTGCTTTATATTCCATTATATTTTGGATATATTTTGAATGTCATCTGTGTTTTCCTTCTCATAAGATAAATCAAGGTATTTCCACCATAAAGTGGTGCATAAAAGTGTATCAGAATGCAGGAAATGAAAATAACCCTGGGGGAGGACACCCAGACCCCTCCCCCCACACACTTTCATATGCGCCCCCCTCCCCCCCAAAAGGCCCATTCTGAGCCAGGAAAAAAAGAAAATATATATATATATGTATGTATATGTGGTACAGTATACACACTACAATACATTAGACTACACCACTGCGTTGAAGGTACTTGATCCTACTTACTATTCTTTAACTCCACTACATTTCAGAGGGAACTCTTCACTACTGTCATTTCAAAGTACTTCTCTAGTATTCTTTTACATTGTAGTATTGCGGCTTTCACCTGAGAAAAGGGATCTGAATACTTCCACAACTGCTACCCTGGTGCTTATTATAGAAACGGTGTCCAATATGGCACACTTCAAAATCTTTTCATTTCAGTTCATCGCTGGCGTCACCCCGAGACACAGCGGGACAAACCGTTCAACATCCCCTACGTAGAGAATCAAGTTGTCACGAATACGTAAAGAATGAATCCTATTTATTTGGGTTTAACTGCAGATTTTCTTTAAAGGTGCCCTGCAATACAAAACCGTTTTTACTTGCATTTTTTGAAATATGTCAGGTCCATATGTGATTGTGTTATGTGGTGAATGTGAAAATGAACTGTTACCTCCTCTGTCAGCTCTAGCCACTGAACAGAAATAAGCAGAGAAATCAGACCAATCACAAAAGCTGGTCAGTCTGACATCATACTGCCTGAGCTCATTACTATTCATGAGCTCGCCCAGTTGTGCTGGGTAAAGGATGCTGATAGCCAGGCTCTCATTGGCTAGCTGTTAGCCAATCAGATTCAAACAGCTTAGCTTGTTGAATATTAATGAGAACTGGCACAAATCGAGCTGAGTCTTCCTGCAGGCTTTCTATACCACGCTAGAATGGCTTGAAACAAGGTAACCAAGGCTTTTCTTCTGCAAAAAATGTTACAGAGTCCACGGTAGAACTTCAGACATTACCACAAAGTCATGAAATACGTGTGGCAGGGCACCTTTAAACGAAATCCCTTTTTTTTCCTCAGTATTTAGTACCAAATGGCACAGTTCTTTCCAGGTAACGTCCGAGGATGTTATATAAAACCCTTTGTTATCAGTTCTAGTGTCTCGACGAGTCTTACTTATAATGATTTAGTATATTTATACACAATAATGTGTTTATATAAGAAGGTACTGTGCGCCATGTCTGGCAAGTTTTTCTTTTGATGACGAAATAATCTCAACTCGGGGAACTCAAAAATTCAATTTCTCTTTTCATTCTGCGTGCGCCTGATGGAATATTACTCCAGATGTACAGAAGAGTCTTAAAAAAATAAATAATATCCAAACAATGTGAAGTGTTTTCAGACGAGTGCGGACGACGAAAAAGGGTTTTTTTGCTGTTAACCGTGAAACTTGCAGAACCTTTTGCAAAGTTTTCTCCCGAATACTCGCTTGTAGTTTTTAGGTTATTTAAACAATTTCCAGACAACAAAATGTAGATAAGACTCAAGAGCGTTCAGGGTTTTATCTCGGCTTTATATCTACACAAAAATAGCAAGAATATCTGCCCTCTTAAGTTTATTCTGATGGTTTTTTTATCGAGGTGACAGGTAACGTTGGATCGCCAAATTAAAAGCCCTTCATTCATAATGAAACCCGCTTTCAATAGCTTTCCCTCGGCTCTCTCTGCCGCCTGGTTCGAGTTATTCCTTAAACGCAAAGACCATCACATGGATGCTTCGAGGGCTCATTTTACCCAGAATGCATTGCTCTGCCAGTGGCTATTTGTGGGCTGTATGGTGGAGTAAGAAGACAAAGAGGGAGGGGGGAAGTGTTAGAACAGAACGACTGAAAGTGTTTCCGATGAGCGTCAGCGACGGGGATGAAACCGGGGTCTCCTTTTAGACGCGTGTCTCCAGTGTCCCCAAATCAGTCAGCTGTTTCCTGTACCCAGATAACGTCATTGAGGCACATTCCTTTGTTGAGATTCAAGCTTTTACTTTTCTTTTCTTTTTTGGTCAGATTCAGACAATTGTTTGTTTTATTGAATTTTTCAAACCAGTTTTATTTCAGAAAACCCCAATTTATTAAACCCTTCACACCATCAGTTTGTCAGCAGAACAGTTATATATATTTTTTTTTTATTGTTTTGAAGTAATTTATGGAGCATAAAAGGCAGATATTTGCTGATTCCAGCTCACCAATTAAAAAAAATATTATTTTATATATTTTTTAACACGTTTAAATGTAATATTTTAGAAAAATAATCATCATATAAACACAATGATGGAAGTCATTTTCATTTTTTTTTATCATAACAAGGTGAGAGGACACAAACTATGAAGGATAAAAAAAAAAAAAAAAGGAATGAAGCCAACGCAGATTAACACTAACTGACTTTTAGGCCTTTTTTAATTTTTTGTGACAGCTTAGGCGAGAAAGGGCGGAATGACGTGCAGGAAAGTGCCGCAGGTCGGAATCCAACCGGCGGCCTTTGCGTCAAGGACTGAGCATCTATTCACGGGCGCGCGCTCTACCACTTGGGCACCCAGATTATAATTTTTTTTATTTGATTTTTGAGGGAAAAGGTCGAACTGGAGAGAAATGAGAACGGAGCGAAACGTCCGTCTCAACATCGCCGCAAAGTCCGATTTAGTGAAGTTTAAAGGGTAACACTTTACTGGAAGGTATCTACATACGAGTCACATGACACTGTCATGAACACATGAACTCTAACTCTAACCCTAACCCTAACTTGTCATGACAAAAACTGAATGACCCTCACTAAAAGAAGCATTATGTCATAACATAACAGTGTTTTGTCACTCTTATGTAGATACCTTCAAGTGAAGTGCAACCATTTAAAGTCTAAAAGGCACTTTGAAGGGGACACGTGTCTGGGAAAGGGACCCGCTGCAGACAAATGGGACCCCATGTTCCTTTGAGGTGTGAATGAGAGGGTAACGAGTGTGTGTGTTAAAGGAGATACATATTCAGAATGGAACGTAGCCAAAAGCCCATTTTAAGGGTTTTTTTGGACTGAAGAGGACACTGAAAGGGAGCGAATGGCGACAGTGGAACAGAGCCAAGAGCATCCTGATCTACCGGGGGAATGGGAGGGGGGAGAAGGGATGGGAGGGGAGGGGCGGTGGGGAGGGGTGGGGGTTTTCAGCAGCTGCTAGATAATAAAAGATTAAGCTGTTCGTCTGTAGTTTTTTTTTTGTTTTTTTTTCTGATCCATCAAGTTATGTTTTGAAATCATTTTGTGGATAAGATCTCATCCTGTCTCTCCGGTGTACAAACCAACTGACTCTTAACGTCATCCGCTGTGTATTATAGTAAATAAAAATGATTTTCAGAAATGAAAAAAACTCTAAAACCAGTTTGTTTTTCTGTTTCCTCCTCCATAATGTTTCCAAATAAAGTTTCTTTTTCTTTTTTCAAAAACTGCTGTGTCTTCTTTTCTTCCAAAAAAAAAATTTAAAAAAAACATTGAAAAAAGTGACAAAATGTTTTCAAAAAGCGTCAAAAAACATTTTCCATTTTGACCCAGAAGGACAACACAAGGGTTAACTGTTTAAGTTTTAATTTTTTTTTTAAATAGGACTAGCACCGAATAACACAAGGAGCAGTTCCTAGTGATGGCCAGAGCTTTGGGCCTTTCTTTCTATTTGGGCCAAAAAAAGGTTGGAGCATCAAAGCAGGGGTCTTCAACGTTTTTTAGGCCAAGGACCCCCCAACCTGAACAAGAGATGAGCAGTGGCCCCCTACTACATATAGTGCAGTGTTTTCTAGGTTTGTGAAAGACTTAGGTGCCCTTATTTTTTTTTTTTTTTTTTTTTTGGGGGGGTCTCAGGGGTCTTTCCTCAACAAACTGAAAGCTAAATAAGTCAAATTACAATCATTAGATCTGAAAAAAAGTATTTTTGTTAGTTTGATGCTTTCTTTCGTGCTTTTATTGCTGTTTTTAGCACTTTTTTGCTTTTTGGGAGCTTTTTGGGCACTTTCATCGCTGTTTTGGGCGCTTTTTTATCGCATTTCACATTCATTCAGCTTAGGCTCGGGTGCTGCCTGCACCTAAGACTTATGATGGCAGGGAAAACCCTGTACTGTATAAAATTGAGTTGCATAATAAACTGGGCCTACAATAACGTGTAAAGCCTTTTACATGATGTACCCAGTGTTTCCCCCGCTTTGTGAAGAAATTTAGGCATCCTTCCTCAAGAAAAAAAAAAAGGTGTCTCTTTGTGGTACTTTTGCGTCTCTTTTTCACATCATTTTGGACCGTTATCACCATATCTGTGTCTGAAACGTTGGAAAAGCTAGAGCAGATAATACATACATAACACCCAAAAGCTTAAAGACAAAACTGGAAGGTAAAGAAGTCCGACTCCAATCATCAGATCTGAGAAAAGTGTTTGAGTGACATTCATTGGGCTTACAGTAGGCCAGGTGCTGCCCAAAACAGCTCCGGGTGCAGCACCTGAACCTTTGAAACACTGCGCAACCTTTTTATGGTGCCCTAATAGGGCGTAATAAGGGCAGCCCTACAGTACTAAAGTAATACTATTTACATTATTCATATATCATCGCGTTTTAATGTCAAACATTCATGTGGAAGGCACAGTGAATCCATTAGCTTAACTGTATCTGTGGAAGCATAGCAGTAATGTACGGGGGGAGGATGGGGGGGGGGGTGAGTTAACACAATTTTGGGTAAAAAAAAAAACCTTTCAAAAATATTAAACTGTAAAATTTGGCGGCCCCCACCTGCTGTGACTCTGAAGACCCCCCCAGGGGTCCCCCCACCCTTGGAGATCACTGCATTGAAGCATTAAAGTATTAGAGCATTAAATATATTGTCCCTTTTTTTTATTTTTTCTGACATTTTTCAGATTTTTTGGCGCACTAACACTTAAAATGTATTTTGGATTTTGGCAGTGTACATTTGTGTTGTGATATATGAGATGTCTGCTGTGTATAGGTGATGTGAACCAACACAGCTTGGCCCTGCAGATCAGCTGTTGAGAAGGTAAAGGCCCCCCTCTAGTGGCCTGAATCTGAACCGCACCGCACACAAGTCACAGCATTTTCATTGGAGGACAAACTGAAGGTGTAGCTGTGCATTTGTACGGAGTTAACCCTCGCGTCGCCTTCCTGTTGACCGTGGACTTGTGCTCCTTCGGGGTAAAAATTAAAAATGACCTTTTCCCGACGTTTTTCTTGCTTTTTTTCAACGTTTTGTTTGATTAATGGCCAACAAACCTAACTGAAATGACATTATACCTCATTTTTTAGTTTAAAAAAGCAGAAATTATGAATTATTTTGACTAATTGTTAAGATGAGAGGGTGTTGAGTGGATCAAAGACTGGTTTATGTCAAAGTCAGGACATTGAGTAAAAAAAAAAAAGATAAAACTTCAATGGAAGTAATGATTCATTTGACCTGTGAAGAATGGTGTCTGGGTTCCATACAACGTTCATGCATGCATCTAGGTTATTTTGGGGCAATTTGGTTGAAAGAAACCCATATCTGTGATATAAAAAAAGCTTTTAACGATCCCATGGCATGAAAATGTCACTTTATGAGGTTTGTTAACATTAAGATGAGTTCCCCCAGCCTGCCTATGGTCCCCCAGTGGCTAGAAATGGTGATAGGTGTAAACCGAGCCCTGGGTATCCTGCTCTGCCTTTGAGAAAATGAAAGCTCAGATGGACCAATCAGGAATCTTCTCCTTATGATGTCATAAGGAGCAAGGTTACCTCCCCTTTCTCTGCTTTGCCCGCCCAGAGAATTTGGCCCCCCCCATGAGAGAGAGAGAGAGACATCATGGCTTTCAAACGAGCAAAGTGGCAGTTGGTCAAGGCCTCACCCCCACCCCCCCGCCTCTCCTCCTCAATAGCTACAGGCACAGAAATGGCACATCCTAAGGAAAGCTCATTGTGGGACTGGCTCTAGTGGCTGGAATTCTGCACCAAGGCTGAATTTTGGGAAAGAGATTTCAGATACAGTATTAGGGGACCACTAAGGTCTATATAAAAGAGACTTCAGATACAGTATTAGGGGACCACTAAGGCCTATATAAAAGAGACTTCAGATACAGTATTAGGGGACCACTAAGGCCTATATAAAAGAGACTTCAGATACAGTATTAGGGGACCACTAAGGTCTATATAAAAGAGACTTCAGATACAGTATTAGGGGACCACTAAGGCCTATATAAAAGAGACTTCAGATACAGTATTAGGGGACCACTAAGGCCTATATAAAAGAGACTTCAGATACAGTATTAGGGGACCACTAAGGTCTATATAAAAGAGACTTCAGATACAGTATTAGGGGACCACTAAGGTCTATATAAAAGAGACTTCAGATACAGTATTAGGGGACCACTAAGGCCTATATAAAAGACTTCAGATACAGTATTAGGGGACCACTAAGGTCTATATAAAAGAGACTTCAGATACAGTATTAGGGGACCACTAAGGTCTATATAAAAGAGACTTCAGATACAGTATTAGGGACCACTAAGGCCTATATAAAAGAGACTTCAGATACAGTATTAGGGGACCACTAAGGTCTATATAAAAGAGACTTCAGATACAGTATTAGGGGACGACTAAGGCCTATATAAAAGAGACTTCAGATACAGTATTAGGGGACCACTAAGGCCTATATAAAAGAGACTTCAGATACAGTATTAGGGACCACTAAGGCCTATATAAAAGAGACTTCAGATACAGTATTAGGGGACCACTAAGGCCTATATAAAAGAGACTTCAGATACAGTATTAGGGGACCACTAAGGTCTATATAAAAGAGACTTCAGATACAGTATTAGGGGACCACTAAGGCCTATATAAAAGAGACTTCAGATACAGTATTAGGGGACCACTAAGGTCTATATAAAAGCATCCAAAGAGCACCATGTCATGGGACCTTTAAAACTGGTCAAATTTGTGTTAAATCTGTCGTCAAATGGGTATTTCGCTGGTTTCTTTTTCTTTAACCCCTTAACGCCGACTGTCGCTAATTTGCATCAGACCCCTTCCATTACGACTGCAGGCGAGATAGCGTGTATATTCTCCCAATGCCGGTTTGTTTACATTCGATACATACCTAGGAACATTTTGCACGCACTGGTTTCTCGTAGGACCGGTCGGAGTGGGAACTACATCCAGTTCACGGAAGCGAAATTAACCCTAACCCCTAACCCTAACCCTAACCCTAATCCTAATCCTAATCCTAATCCTAATCCTAATCCTAACCCTAAAAAGACTACTGTCAATGTTAGGGAGTAGGAGAGTGTTTTCTTTCTTGCTGTTGTCAAGATTCATTTATTTGTCAATTACTTTGTGAGATGAATAAAATCTACATATCTGAGATGGGAAAATGTGTTTTATTAATTTTACCATTTTGTAAAGAATTTTACCATGAATGCCTTTTGTCGCTAATTTGCATCATACCTAAATTTATATCTATTCTATATGCAAAAAAAAAAAAAAAAAAAAAAGGGAGCCAGAAACACACATAATACATTTTTTTATATAATTGTGAATAAATTCAGGCGTCACGGGGTTAAATCTCAAATTCTTTCTGTACCTGTTCAACTCTCTGCTTTTCCAACGTCAAGTTGATTTTACACTCATTTTCAACAAAGAAAAGTATCAACATCAAAACGAACTTAAAGTTCCCAAAGTAAAGTACTCACTATGTAGAATGCTCAGTTTCAGATGAATGGATTACAGTGGTGTAGTCTAATGCAGGGATCTTCAACAGGGGGTCCGGGACCCCTAGGGGGTCCTCAGAGTCAATGCAAGGGGGCCGCCAAATTATTGTTCTTTTTTTATTTTTATTTTTTAAATGAATCCAACATATTATTTTCAAATATGAATCCTCATGATAGGCTTTACTGGCCTATGTGAGGTAGTCACTAAGGTAGCAGTTCATCCTGAGGATTCACTGTGCCGCATTTTAAAATGAAAACAGTAGGCCCAGTTTTAATATGCAACTTCATTTTATACAATATATAGTAGGGGGTCCCTGCTCCGTCTTTCTTTCAGTTACGGGGTCCTTGGCTTAAAAAAGGTTGAAGACCTCTGGTCTAATGTATTGTGGTGGGTATACTGTACTGTATGTAAATATATTGGCCTGTAAATATGGGCCAGAATTTGGGTGAGGGGGGGCATATCATAGTGGGGGGTCTGGGTGTCATCCCCCACGGTTATTTTCAGAGTCAACAACTTCATTTCCTGTATTCTGACACACTTTTATGCACCACTTTACGATGTAAATGCCTTTATTTATCCAATGTGAAGAAGAGAAACACAGACGACAATTCAAAATATATCAACAATATAATGGAAAGTATGTTGTTGCGTGTCATTGGGCATTTTTAAGTGGGGATATGGAAATCCTGGAGCTTTGTTAGTGGGTATACTGGGTATACCTGCGTATCACGTAGACTACAGCGCTGTGCATTACAGTGGTGAGCTGGTGAGTGGTGAGCTCGACAAATTGGGGAGGACAGGAGAAAAAAACTAACCCCCTTCTCTGGATACATGCAGAGGTCCACTCCCTAGATAGTTGGAGATCTCCCCCCCCCCCCACTGTTGAACCCAAAGTTACGCCCTTGGCCCAGTGTCATGTTGTTTTATACAAGTCGGCTTCTTATGTCTTATCTCTACTTTCTTGTGTTCAATGGAAAACTAAGCAGAAAAACACTTGGAATCAGAATCCGGATTATTGCAAAATGCATACAAGGAATTTGCTTTGGTGTTTTGGTGCTTATGGCCAAAAAAATGGCTCACAATAGTTCTTATACTTGCCCCTCTTGCCCTGCAGGTGTCACTGTAGAAGCATTTTAATCAGAATTTCCATGACGTAAGGAGAAATGTTTTTTTTAGATTTGATACTGAGATTTGGTATTGGATTATTTCAATGTTATATTTTGATCCCTTGTTTGCCTCTAAAAAAATAGATCCCTTCTGCCTCTGAATGTTTATCATATCATTTATTTAGCAGGGTAGGTAACTATTTCCACTATACACTTTTTTTAAATATATATTTTTGAAATGGTATTTACACCCCGACAGCTCCGTCATCTGTAGCTGCTGGAATCCAGTCTTACTTTTTTTGAACCCACCAACTTTGTCTACACCTTTAACCTTAAAGATATCATCTGTTTCTACGATAATTCAGGTAATGCTGCTCTTGAGTATCTCATTCATTTCATTATTCCGTATGCCAAATTTTATATTCACAAGCAGAAATTTTCTAAATCATCTCCTAATTTTGTACCTTTTCTTGAAATTGAAAATCTCTATTGAAGTCACTTAGATTGTTGGATAACAAAAAAACTATTAAAATTGTGGAAACTGTAGAGCTTATTTTCCCTTGAAGTCTCTGACTAATTGTAAATTTATGTTTTTTTTTCTTCTATCTAATTATTCTGTTATTTCTTTGTTTGTATTGGTTCGTATGTTTTATTTTTTATCTTCATAACTTTGTACACTTGATGTTATGTCACGTGTTATTGTTTTTATTGTATTCTGCATTTTGTCAAAAAAAACAAAAACGCCAGCCAATCGCTGCCTCGTTGTCCGCTTGGAAAGAACCAATGAAATCTCTCCTTGCCCCGCTGCGCGTACTCTGCCCCTCCCGTGTACGAGCTCAATGCGCGTCGTCGCCGCCACAGCCGGAGTTCTGCAAGTCTCTACAGGAGAAAGGAGGAGAAAACCATACTGTCTATGGAGAAAACGCAACAAAAGTTGTCACTGCCGCCATCGTCTTTCTGTTGGACAGGTAGGTTTGTGTTTTGGGCCGCACTGCAAAAAAAGGCAAATAGAAGACTGAAAAAAATTAAAAAATAAAAGCGTCCACGTGTTTGTGTGTCCCGAGGGCATGCTACTTTCAGTTCTTGCTAGCTTTTCAACATTACCAGCCCTGCCTTTGTTACTTTCTAACACATGCCCATATAATAACATTAACCTCCAACAAAAATTCGGGACAGTCCCGAAATCCAAGCAGTGGTCCCGAATCCTGAATCCTGCCCAAATTAGAGCAAAGTCTCGAGCAGACTCTCGACTAGTTCTAGTCTGATCGAACATTAAAAACTGTTCGTGGTGATTGAGTCGTCCTGCAGCCAGCTCCCGTCGTCACTTGAGTTCATGGTTCTAATGTTTTTTTGTTTTTTTTTTATATTAATTTTTTTAATTAATTTGTATGTTTACGTGACAGACAGTTGAGTTTCTGAATAAAAATAATAAATCATTTTGTTGTCTTCCCGTCAGACATGCGCACTTGTTGACCTTGCTTTGCTGTTTACAAAGCACAAAGTATAAATTCTTTATTCAATTTTTTTTTTTTTTACATTTTATAAATGTATGGTCAATAAACCTCATTAACATACCGAATTTTTGACTACAATTATGAATCATTTTGACTATAGTTCAGAGGAATATATGTATATGGGTTATCACAAACTGGTATATGTCAAAGTTTAGATACTAAGCTACTGTTTTGAAACTATTACTTTTTTAATGGCAGGATCACACCTGTGAAAGTAATGATTAATTTTACCTGTAGAGAGCGTTGTATAAAAAAACATCCATGTTATTTTTCGGCAATTTGGTTAAAAGAAATGCAAATTAATTTCTGATATAGACATTTTTTAAACTGACAACAGGAGGGTTAATACGAAAAAAACAAACATTTTAAGTTCTTAAGTTGATAAATTTTGACAAAAACTTGTAAATGTCATTCCCTCTGTGGTTAGTGTATTTGTCCATAACAAAAGGTAAGAAAATACCATTTTCTGAATGGTGTTTGGCTTGCTGTATTGTCCCAGAGAACACAGACCTGCTGGCCTGATAAAAACATGAGATTAAACTCTTATTATGCGAAAATGAGAAACTTAATTGAAAATCTTTAGATAACGAGGACATTGGCAATTATCTTTTGATTAAAAAAATCAACACAAATACATTTAACTTTGTGTAAATGTTGGGTTATAATGCTTTTTTGCTACATTATAAGGCAATTAAAGGGAAAATAAAGTGTATTGTGTTGAAATCTATAAATAACCTGACTGTTGTCTTCTGAACATTGTCCTCAGGTTCTCTTCTTCTTCTTCTTCTTCTGTTCTTCCAGGAGTCACCAGCTGGGGGTGTTGATGGCTTCCAGTCCTCCCTGTGCAGCGCTTTCTCCTCCGGCACAGAAAAAGAGAGAGCAGCTGCTTCTCACATCCTTTGCTCTGTCATCCCCCGTCCTCCCCCTTCTCCTCCTCCCTCAGGAAGGGGAGCACCACACCCTGTCAGCCAATCAAAACTCGGCTCCACCGTCCCCATCACATCGTCTCAGTTTCCAAGGTAACAGGGCACCCCTCTCTCTCTCTATCCCTCTCTCTCGCTTTCTCTCTCTCCCTCCCTCCTTTTCCATACTGAAAGGTGCCGCATCATCATCCCTCCCATCCGGCCATCCCATCGTCCCATACTGAGCTGAGCTGGTGGCTACTTTAGCGTTAGCTTCCTCTCTGTTAGCACCATCTCTCTCTCTCTTTCTCTGCGGTGGAATTGCCACAGCATCAAAGGCACCTCCCTCCATCTCTTTCCCTCACTCTCTCTCTCTCTCTCTCTCTCTCTCTCTCTCTCTCTCTCTCTCTCTCTCTGCATCCTCCAACATCTGACACTCAGGAAGAGGAGAAGGGAATGACATGGACTAAAGGAGAAACAGGAGAAGAGATGTGGTACGTACTGCTGAAGCTGCTCTGTGTCACCTCCCTTCTGTTTTGTATCTATGAAAGAGGAAAGTGTCTGTATGTGTTATGCCTAATCCTGCGTGGAATGCTGCTTTAATGAGCTGTCGGATGCTAACGCTAACCAGAATGATGCAAGGAAAGCGAGAATGAGATCCAGAGAGAGGCAGCAGCAGAGGGAGGTGACTCCCAGTGCCTCTCCCTCCCTCCCTCCCTCTCTCTCTCTCTCTCTCTCTCTCTCTCCCTCTCTCTCTGTGCT
Source organism: Perca fluviatilis (assembly GCF_010015445.1). Taxonomy (NCBI): domain Eukaryota; kingdom Metazoa; phylum Chordata; class Actinopteri; order Perciformes; family Percidae; genus Perca; species Perca fluviatilis. The sequence goes on from NC_053131.1 coordinate 32,048,433, forward strand.
TTTGTTATGGAGGCCTGCTCTGCAGAAGAACTCGCTTTGCCTGCTGCATACAGAAAGAGGCCAACACCTCTTTCTCCTCTCTGTTCCCAGTCTGCTGCCCTGCTTCATACTGGGTTGTCTTACTGGCTCACTGGGCTGGATGAAGTCTCTTTCACTGGGTTAAAAACCTCATGCATGTGAGGGGGAATCCTACTTTCTAACGTGGTGTTTACTATAGCGAGAATTTCTGATCAGATTTTTGTTTTTTTCTTAAAGTTTAGGTTTTGGATAAACACTTGTGTGCAGTTATTATATTCTTCAAGCAAACTGGTTTGTATGATGTGTCGTTGGACCACGTCTTGAAGGTGGGGCGAAGCTCGGCTGTTACAGGGAGGGACGAGATGCAATTATTGGAGATAACGGTGCACGCTTTCTTAATCATCAGTTTATGATGTTTCACCTGTTTGCACACACACAAAGTGACAGAAGTAGTCGTGTGAACAAAGGGACCTCGAGAGAGAAGTTCAGACAGGCCTACTTTCTTACCTCCACACACATTTATCACAGCAGACTTTTTTGCAATGTCATAGCGCGAAAGGCACAGGTTTAATTCAGGTGAGCTGGTTCCAGCGTCCCGGTGTTGTTCTTTCTGGTTTACTGGGACATTTAATGACACGCAGTGAATCATCGTTAATGAAATTTCACCTGTGGATTTCCTGCTATGACGAGTCAAAATGTCTGCTGTTAAAAAGGTGTATTGTTCAGGTGCGCGGAGGTCCGTTGTCTGCGTAAAACGAAGGTGGTGCGGGTAAAACGAAGGAGGTGACGCTGCTAGATGACGCGATGACAGATACAGCTTTAAGCCAAGTGAATTGTACTCGTTCCCGATAGTTGCTGAGTTCTGGGTACACGGTGACCTCACTAAAAAGAAATCTTATGGGGCAAGAAACAGGATCAGGCTGCTCGGAAACAAACCAGCAGTTTATCCAGATTAAACCACTTTAAAACTGACGTGCTGGTAATAACAGGGTCTCCTCACGTGGTTCATGTAGGGACGTAGGCCTTCTGTGTTTTCCCACAAATCCTTCATCTAGACTGTTCCCAACTTGTAAAGACTCGTGAAGAGGTTTTCAGTGTTTTTTCTTCCCATTGTCGACAAGCTGCTCTGATTAATTACCATATATGATGTGATGATAAGATCTTTCTGAGCTAACATCCTTGTCCATTTAGTTACCTATTTAGTCACTGGATGACGGCGCGAACCGTTGCCTCGCTCATTAAATATCTGCTCTCATTTCCTTACGTTTACTGCACCATACCGTTCGACTTCATTCTCTCTTCTAAATAAGTTGATCTGTTATCCCTAGAAGTCTCTTGTAAAGGTTTAAACGCGTTGTGCAGGTTCAGTGTTTACAAGTAGTGTTTCTGAACATGGTAGTTTCTCAAACACCACATTCTTTAGGAAACGGTGACGAGTTCAGTCTTATGTGATATTCTTGATATCTGGTTTCCTACATGGTACAATTGTTCCATTTTCAAACTAAGAGGGGTGCTCCTGTTTTTCCTCACTCCTTCCTTTCTTCCTCCAGGAAATAACTTAAGAGAAAGCAAGGAAAAGAAACAAAGTGGGAAAGGAAGTAAATGACATTGCCCTGGTTGTAGATCCTGTAATTGCCGTTTCGTTCGGCTACTTTCTGTCTTTACTTATTTTGGTCGGACTCGGGGACCAGAGCCCTGATGTACATTGTTTTGCACGAGTCCTCGTTTACCCAAACATTTACAACGCAGAAGGCGAGTGACCCCATAGAGCCGCAAAAGATACATTAATGGGCAATACAGCAGATTAAAATAACATCATTTTATAGATTTTTGTAAGAGATAAATGTGAATGAAGTTGATGAGTTACTGTTCATTATAAGCCATGTCTGTTGCTGATGAAGGGCTGGGTGGGGCAGCTTTTGTGTACAAAGTCGCCGTACAAATGTCTCTGTGACGTGAACCTGGAATCAAAGAAACTTCCTGTTAGGTTACTCTTGGGTTTCCTCCTCCGACAAAAAAAAAGCTTCCTGAAATGATGTTGCACAAATTGTTTCCGCCAGTTTTTGACCAACTAGACAAGAAATGCTTCCAGTTTAATGAAGTAGAAGAAAATGGAGGGAAGGAAAAAAGGATGTAGGGAAGGAAAATAAGGATGTAGGGAAGGAAAGAAGGATATGTGGAAGGAAAGAAGGACCTAGGGAAGGAAAGATGTAGAGAGGGAAAGAGAGATTTCAGGAGAGGGAGGGAAAGAAGGATGTAGGGAAGGAAAGATGGATGTAGGGAGCGAGAATAACGTAGGAAAGAAAGATGGAAAAGAAGGACCTAGGAAAGGAGAGAATGTAGGGAGGTAAAGAGATTTCGGGGGAGAGAGAGGGAGGGAAAGAAGGAGGAAGGAAGGGAGAAGACAAGGGTTTTCAAGGCAAATATGTTGACACTATTTTCATGTTGTGATGAAGAGCAGGAAGTTGCTGTTCCAGTACGAGTGGTCAGTGCAACCCAGCTCACTGTCTGCATCTTCCACTCCACAGGATGTGATGTAACAGGATGTGATGTAACCATCTCTGGGGCTGTTAAACTGGGCCGAGTGGCTGCGGAGAAGCACAGAAGCGTAGATGTCAGGGGAAAGGCGGTGAAGGTTAAAGTAGGTGTAGGCGTCTCCTGTTACAGATGGTTGCTGGGATTAAATCCAGCCTGAGACAAAGAAGGGAAACGAGTTAGAGCTAGAGTTTATTCTGGTTTAGTGGACTTGATGATGTTGATAGACAATTAAAATCCCACTTGCTTGTCGAGCAAGCCTCCACTTCATCATGTATTTCCCCATAGGTTTCTTTCATCAGTCATTTTAAAAAGATCAAATCAAGTTACGGTATATAGCTACTGGACTGTAAACAATGTATTATTTTAATAAAGAGACTATTTTGTGGCATTTCACATGTAGTCATCCACATTTTTGTCTTGTATTACATGTTACTTTTGTTTGAGCTGATTTTAAATATGATTTGTTTGGACAGTGTCTGTTCCAACTTGTTCCTGTTCGGTTGTTGGGAGATTAAGTCTTGCACTGTGTGTTGTGGAAGGATTTTGATTTCGTTCGTTCACATTACGGTTACTTTTAACATGTTTTGATATTCACGAGTGGAATCGGGATCGTGGACGTTGTTGTGTGTGAGCAGGAGGAATAATTAGAAAAACAAAACGCAGCGACAAGATATTATTTTCAGAATTTGCTCCATGTATTTTACCTGAATTTGTTGTTCAATATGTGCTCCTTTCTAGCTGCTGAGATTACAAATCTGTAAATGTTGGTGGTAAAATGTTTCAGCAAGTGGGTTTGTCAGTAACTTTCCCATTAACTTGTTGACTAAAGTGTCTTCCTAGATTAAATTAGTAAGTCTCAGGTTTTTGTAGGTCATTGCTTTGGTACTGCAGCAACAATGTGGCATCATTGTGGCATCAGAGACCTCTTTGAAGGAGGTCTCCTGCGTGTCTGATGTTTGTCGACACACGGCTCTGGTCAGGACAGGATGCTTGGCATTAATGCAGGAGATCCACTCGACACTCACAAGCATAACTTGGTTAGAAGCAGGTTTTGAAAGCTCAGCTCTTCGCCTCCAGACCTCAAGCTAGTATCCCCCTAAGATGTTACTTGTACTGCAGACACCTGGAAGAAGCAGCTCACGTGCAGTCTTAGTAGAGCTGACAAGATTAATAGGGGTGGAACGGTACACAGAAGCCACGGTTCGGTTCATACCTTGGTTCAGACATCACGGTTCGGTACGAGTTCGGTACAATGGAGGGAAAAGCAAAACAAAAATGCAGAAGGCCATTTTTTTATTTTTTTATTGTGCATGTCTCATGTCTCTCCCCTGAGCTAGCTGCAACAGCCTGATGTGTGTAAAGTAAGATGTAAACAATGAGTACCCCACATCATCTCCAGACTCCATCGGGAACTTATAAAATGAGACAATCAGCTATAAAACTGAAAATACAGCATCTCTGTTCTCTGCAAAGACCAACTAAATCACCTGATTAATGCAACGTAGTCACGACGTCTCCCGGCCATTTTTTACCTCAGAAAGCTGCTCCCTGCCTGGCTAAAGCTAATATAGTTAGCCTGAAGAAACAAGGCGTCAGTCCCAACTAACGTTACGGTTCGGAGCCGCGACGCTGGAAACGTAACCCTAATCTACAACAGCCGTCTTATCCACCGCTCTCTCACCTGTACTACTGGAACTGACATCTTAACTCTTGTGGGTCGCCACTACTTGCCATACTCGTCCTTAGAGCTGCTATCTCTGACTCACTAAAACAGCTACATAGGTGGAGCTCGGCTACATCAGAGATAAGGCAGGGCTACAGATTAGGTGTCCCTAAAGAACCCGCGTATCTAACATTAGTTTCGCATTACATTAATTCATTTGCAAGTTTTATTTATTTTTATACCATGTATTCTCTGTGTAAATTTATGCCCCGAACTGTGACGCCTGTACCGTTTCGGTTAAATACGAATACATGTACCGTTTCACCCCTATAGACTAATCAATTAGTTGCAAACTTTTTTGATTATCTGTTTTTAGTTATTTTTATTAAAAGAAAAGGTAAAACTTCTCCGATTCCAGCTTGTTAAATGTGAATATGTTTTACTTTCTTCTCTCCTCTGTGACAGGAAACTGAATATCTTCACGTTGTGGAGAAAACAAGACCTTTTGAAAACGATATCTTGGGCTTTGGAAAACAATGTTGTGACATTTTATAGCCCAAACAACTAATTAATTAATCGAGGAAACAATCAACATATTATCATCAATGAAAATAATAGTTAGTTGCAGCCCTAATTCTTAGTTCTGTGTTTTTCTGTACTATTTTAATATCAACAATTTATTTTTATAAAAAAGACTGCTTTCTTGCTTTAAGATAAGCTATTAAAGCTATATTTCAGCTATAAAGAATGCGGTTTCCTTGCTAACTTACCTTGATCCACCCCTCCAGCCGTTAGCCCACTGTCCTTATCTGTAACCTCCAGCGTTTTTAATCCCCGGTGTCCTTCCTGCTGTTTCACATTTTAGAGATGGCTAATGAGTGAGACTCGTGCTGGATCTCCCGGTACAGACAGAGAGACTCCCTCAGGATCATCTGTAATTAGCCAGGAGCTACTTGTGTTTACTGAAGGTCAAGTTCATTTGTAAAGCTCTCAGTAAACACATCTGGAAGTCTTTAAGAAGAAAAATGCAAATTTGAATTTTCTGCAAGACGATCTGTGTTTTTTTTCTGTTGGATTTTGCAAAGCAGCTGTTTATATTATTGTAGACCGTAAGTAGCTCATAGATTAGACCAACCATTTGCTTAAAGCTGTAGCGCGTAACTTTTTGATATTAACGAACGTCCGTTACATTCAAGCCATTGCCAAATGAGTTGTAAGCTAATTAAGACCATCAGCTCCACACATGTTCAGAAGATTGTGGCGTCCGGCAACTTTCCCGCGCAGAAACTCGAGTGAAGATAATGACTTCTTCTGAAGAGTCCATCACGTTTTTATAATCCTCCGTGTCCTCCTTGGCTACTAGCAACTGCGTGGAGGAGGGGTGGGGGTGGTGCACGATCAGGAAAGGCTTGTATCATGTAGATGTGTCAACAGTGTTGTTGTCATTACTTAGAATTCCTCATGGGGGCGACATAAACTACGCACTGTAGCTTTAACAAGTATCTCTTCTTTTTTTATAATTTTTATAATTTTTTGGGCAATTTAGGCCTTTATTTTGATAGGACAGCTGAAGACACGAAAGGGGAGAGAGAGGATGACATGCAGCAAAGGGCCACAGGTCGGAGTCGAACCCGGGCCCGCTGCGTCGAGGATTAAACCTCTATATGTGGGTGCCCGCTCTACCAACTGAGCTATCCGGGCGCCCAACAAGTATCTCTGCTTGAGCAAAGTCGTCCACTTGTGTTTTGGTTGATACAGCTTAATGTTAGGGCTGGTTCCCAATATTCGACTGTTCCACTTTTGGATTTGTATATTTGTTTTTTGTTTGTTTTTCCTACTGTAACACAGTTAAGACAGATTCAGCTTTTGGAGAAACGCAACCAGTCATTCAAGCGTGTATCCGACTTGTCGGTGTGTTTGAGGCGCTGTGAGAGTCCCAAACAGGAAACATCACTGCCTCTAGCTCTGCCACAAGAAAGTTTTAAAACACCAGAACAAGAACTGAACTGCCCGGGAGTTTGGGGAACAGCTGACTGTTTCCTCACTCCCTCAGTCTATTTTCTTTCTCTCTTTCTCCGGGAAATGAAGCTGCTTTCAAGTGCGGTCGGAAACGTCGAGATCTACAGATAATCTGACGGGAAACGTAAACTGTGAAATATAAAGTCTACTTGTGCTACATTGGGGGGGGTTAAAGAACACCACCACTTCATGTGCATAATAGCCACTTTCTGACAAATCTCATAGTTTGTGTTGTGCATGCAGTGATTTAGAATTATCATCATTCCTCATTGTTTGTTCTAATGATGGTGCTGAAGGAATCAAAGCTTTCTCACCTCGCTGTGACAGAAGTATAGAGTTAGCAGGTGTGTGCCCCTAAAACACAGGTGTCAAACTCTAGGCCCGTGGGCCAAATCTGGCCCCTTGCAGGTTTTGATCCGGCCCGCATATAAATTTAGGTTCACAATACATTCAGGCCCACAAAGATTTTGTTGCTTTTTCCAAAGTTTTTGGTGCTTTTTCCGGTGGTTTATGCGTATTTTTCAATGCTTTAGGCACTTTGTTTTAATGTTTTTGACGCTTTACTCAACGTTTTTTTTTCACTTTCATGGAAGTTTTTGGCGCTTTCTGATGTTTTTGTAACTTTTTCAGACAATTCTGATGCTTTTTTCGGCCTTTTTTCAACTTTTTGGGCGCTTTTTTTTCAACGTATTTGTCGTTGGCTGAGGAATTTTGTTGCCGATTCTTTTTTGGGGCTTTATGAGTATATGAGACATGCAATAATACAGTCAAAATATTTGACTTTTTCTCTTAAATAAAAACATGTCAATAATAATCTCCATGTCTGGCCCTTGATGTGAATCTCATTTTCCAGTGTGGCCCTCTGGGAAACTGAGTTTGACAGCCCTGCCCTAAAACCTGTCGGATATCATTCTTTAACAGCTGCCACGCTGAAGTGCTTGCTGGTCCAGTCTGTAGCCTCAGTGTCTCCTTGCAGAGCCGACGCCCAGCAGGGAGAGAGGCTGATGATCTGCTGTGGTATCAGGATGATACAGCAGGAGGTTACAGTGCAGCACAGTCATCATACCTTCCTGTTTCAATATCCGTTAGCCAGACTTGGGGCAAAATATGTGTCAAACCATTCTGAATTAAGTATTGTGGTGCTGCCTAAAAATCCCGGCCTAAAAATCCTATCCTACAGACTAAAGAAAAAATCTTTGTTTGGTACAGATCCTCTGTTTTTATTGTAAAAATAATTCTAACTTTGTAATTTTTAATATTTTTCAATAAAAAATGATTGATACAGAAGTGATCATTCACTCCAATATCGTGAATCATATCGCACTCGCAATATCAGTCAAAATAATAGCAATTGGATATTTTCTTCATATCGTGCAGCCTTATGCAGAATTTAATTTCACTGTTAAAAAAAGCTTTAAATCTAACTAAGAGCCTAAAATCTGATTCTCAGAGATTTACTCATAGAGCTGGGTTAAAATAATCAATTCTTGGGCGGCCCCTAGCTCACCCAGTAAGAGCGTGCGCCCCATGTAGGCGGAGTCCTTTCAGAAGCCCAGGGTCCGAATCCGACCTGTGGCCCTTTGCTTTGTGTCATCCTGTCTCTCTCTCTCTCTCTCTCTCTCTCTCCCTCTCTCCCTCCCCTTCACTGTCTATCCACTGTCACTATCAAATAAAGGGAATAGCCCCCCAAAAATAATCTTTAAAAATAAATACTAAAATAATAATTGATTCTCCAATTAAAATTGATCTTTGAGTTATCTGATGTCAATTAATAAAATCCCCAAGTCAATCTTTTTCTTATATGCCTTTTCACCATAGATATGGAAAATTGACCTTTTTGGGGGGTTAATTATTAATGTAAACATTTTATATCCAAGCTAAATTGATATTGTAACTGAAAATTCCCTAACCTAATTGATATAGTTTGTAATCTAATCTGGCATTGTAAATCATAATCAATATTGGGAATCATTGTCGAGACCCAGCCCTATTTACTGATTTAAATACCTGGAGTAAATTGCTCTAAAAGTAGTGAAAGTGGGAACATTCATTTGTTGCATTGATTCCTTGATTATAAAATACTCTGTACATTAATCTGTATAAAAAATTTATCTAATTCCACTGGCAGCATTAATTAATATAAAATGCTTTTAATTGCAATAATTGAATTGAATGTACTGTGCTTCCTTCCTCTGCCAGGATGGAAACATTGGTCTGTCAATACTATGCTACAGTACAACCGCTGAGACAGTATTAGTTTTATATTTAATAATAACTTTGAGTCGCTTATTTGCTGTATTCATTGTAGGAGATAATTTATCTGTAGATACGTTTTTCACTTTTTTTCCACTTTAGAAAATGCTGTTTAGTGAAAAGTCTAAACATCTCTTATTTGAGAATCCTATTTGTACTTTTTATTATTTATGGGTAGCATTGTGTCACATTAATATACCGTTTTGAAAAATGTTTAATCAAATCAGCAGCTTGAAGCATCCAGACGGCTCAAAATCACTGTTAAAACATCCTGGTGACATGAAGCCTGCTAACAAGAAAAATACAATTTACCAAACTCTCAGCAGCACGTTTATTTAGTTTTTTCCAACTGTTTGAATTAGGTTCAACTGGTATGAACTGCACATAGAGACACATATGTAATACATGATGTTAAATGTTCACATCATTCAAACCCAGTGTGACATGTTAATGAAGCCTTCTGAGGGCCCCTCCATCCTTCTCCATCACACAATAGTGCTGGGAACTCAGCTGTGTGTGTGGGGGGTCTGTTTGTGTGTGGGGTCACCCACCACCCCCTCATGTTTAATTTGAACAAGTGTGTGTTAGAATGGGTTGCACATGTCAGGGTTATCCAGCTCCTCTCTGGAGAATAGGCTGCTAGAACCCCAAACACACATAAACGTGAACATGGGGGATGGTATGTGCCGTTGCAGTTGTGTTCATATCACATTTTCTTTTTTTTTTAGGCTTTAGGCTCAACTTGCTTCTAACTTAAATACTATTTCATATTTAAATATACTGTAAGTCTCGCCGTTAACCCGTTTTGTCGTTGGCTTAGCCTGTTCTTCAGATCTTATTTAGTTTGTGTTTTAGGTCTACCTGCTAAACTTGGTGTCTGTCCATTGTAGGTGTGAATGTAGATGTTCTGGTTTGAGAGAGAGAGAGAGAACCACTTGATATTATGGGAGATTGTTTTGCTTCCACATGCAATATTTCGACACTAGTGTGTGTGTGTGTGTGTGTGTGTGTGTGTGTGTGTGTGTGTGTGTGTGTGTGTGTGTTTGTGTGTGTGTGTGTGTGTGTGTGTGTGTGTGTGTGTGTGTGTGTGTGTGTTTCATACGCACATGATGAGGTGCAGGGTTATTAGTGTATTTCAGGAGAGAGAGAGAGAGAGACTGCCCCCCGATTGTGAACCACTTGTGTAGATATGGGAGATTGTTTTGCTTCTACATGCAATATTTCGACACTAGTGTGTGTGTGTGTGTGTGTGTGTGTGTGTGTGTGTGTGTGTGTGTGTGTGTGTGTGTGTGTGTGTGTGTGTGTGTGTGTGTGTGTGTGTGTGTGTGTGTGTGTGTTTCGTACGCACATAATGAGGTGCAGGGTTATTATCCAGCTCCTCTTCGAGAATAGGCCGCTATTACCCCAAAGCGCACACTTATATATTGTGCTGTTACATTTGTGTTCATCTCACATTATCTCTGAAAGCAGGCTCAACTTACTGCTGACTTAAATACTATTCCATATTTAAATATAACAATGTATTTTCCGTGTTTGTTTTTAGTACAGGAACATGTTGCAGTTTGCATTCTTTTGCTGGATTTGCAGCGTCGTCTACCTCCAGAGCTCCAGTAATATCTGACCAGTGGATTAGTGTGTTTAGCTTATTATTTCATGGACTTTATCCGGCTTGTTGTTAGCTTAGCTCGACTTTAGCCCATTTTATAATTGGCTTAAAATGTTGTGATCTTATTTAGTGTGTTTTAGGCCTAACTGTGAATATTTGTGTGCAAGTGTAAATGGTTGTGTTGATGCAGGTAATCTTGGAGGTGGTTTTGCATCTACATGGAATATTTTGAAAAACTTTTTGCTACCATTACTGTGGCAGCCAGGAAAATTTGAGTTGTTCTTATTTATTTTTCTAATTTTGCTCCTCTCCTTACAAATGCGTCCTTTTCTGCTCACTCTCCTTCATCCCGACTCCATCTTTGTTCTCCCTCTCCTCTTTATTTTATCCTCTTTTCTTCTCCCTTCATAATCTCTCTCCTTCACTTGACTGTCCTTTGTCCTTTCCGCTTGTATCATCCTCTCTTCTCACCTTACATTTTCCATTTCTCCTCCACTCCCATTTCTTTTTTTTTTGGTCCGATTTTATTTTATTTTTTTCCCGTCTTGTCTCCTTACTTGTCACCCATATTTCTTCCTCTCCTCTCTTCCCTCTTTACCTTCCCTTCTCAGTTTTTTAGTCTTATCCTCTGCCTTTTCTCTGCCTGCAGCCTCCCTTGTTTCAGCTCACCACTTCTCCATCCTCCTCTCTCGGTATCGATAACATCTGCTCAGACCTCGGGGTGTGGCAGTGCACGCTCAGTCCTGGCTTTCTGTTTCTGTCTTTCGCTTAGTACAAAACAGAACCACCATATCAGACAGGCAATTTAGTCAACAACACAGAAATTAAGTGTGGGAGTTGATTAAATAAACGTGTTTTTAATTAATTAGGTGAATTACAATTTATAAACAATTGTATTAAAAGATCACAGCAACAAGGCAGTTTGGCTTTCCAGTAAGGAAATACTCACTCTCACAGTGTCTGCTGTTTAAAGCAAATGAAAGTTGTTGCACTGCTTTCTTTGGGTTATTTAAAGGCATTCTGGGAAATAAAGGAAACCTTGCTACTTGAAAAATCTGCCCTAAAGTCACAGGAATATCCTTGAATTCTCTTGTTTAGAAATTAAAAAGTCTTTCACGTCATCTTATGCTTTGGAAAACTGAGCTGATTTTGGCATTTCTTTAGCTGATCGGCTTTTACCCTGTTTACCTTACTCCGATCATGTACATCAGCTTGTAGTGATCACTGCCTTTAAACACAGACGCACCGCCAGGCTGCCTGGATGCCGGCACTTTCAAACCAAGATGGGCGCGGCCACTCACCAGTGTCTGTCTGGAGAGTGTCTCGTACAGTACAGGCCAAAAGTTTGGACACACTTTCTCATTCAATGCGTTTCCTTTTATTTTTATGACTATTTACATTGTAGATTCTCACTGAAGGCATCAAAACTATGAATGAACACATATGGAATTATGTACTTAACAAAAAAGTGTGAAATAACTGAAAACATGTCTTATATTTTAGATTCTTCAAAGTAGCCACCCTTTGCTTTTTTTATTAATAAGGGAAATAATTCCACTAATTACCCTGACAAAGCACACCTGTGAAGGTAAAACCATTTCAGGTGACTACCTCATGAAGCTCATTGGGAGAACACCAAGGGTTTGCAGAGTTATCAAAAAGCAAAGGGTGGCTACTTTGAAGAATCTAAAATAGAATGTTTCAGTTTTAATTTTTTTAAGACATAATTCCATATGTGTTCATTCATAGTTGTGATGTTCAGTGAAATTACAATGTAAATAGTCATGAAAAAAAAAACATTGAATGAGAAGTGTGTCCAAACTTTTGGCCTGTACTGTACCTTGCACTTGGCAAAAGTAAAAATCGTCATCGTTGAGCACTCTCTGTTCGTGATTGACCGAGGTTTGGCGGAGAAAACCAATACAAACCACTGTGTACTGAGGAAAAGAAAATTGTAGTATACATAGGAAGGCGGGGGTTTTCTGGGATCCTAAAGAAAAATATTATGGTGTTGAGAGAAAAGACTAATTTGCCGCTCTAAGTTAAATGTATTAAGCTAAAGACATATTTTAGTGAGTTTGTTTACTTAGTTAAACAAAAACGGTGTGCAGCTCTTATCTGAGCCAGTCCAAGTATCGGATCTGGACTCCGTATCGGTAGATATTCTATATTTTGAAGGATCGGCTCGGGAGTCAAAAAGGCTGATCGGGACACCCCTAATTAGTAATAACTTTAGGTTGATAATACAGCTCTACAGTCGAGCAGAATTAAAGGCAGTCCACATGTAAAACAACTGTCGCATTACAAACTCAGCCAGTGTCCCTGCATCATTGATTGAGGTTGGGAAATCAAACTCTACCACACCTCCCACACAGTATACTTAGGATGTGGGGGAGCTTGGAGCCTCCAGGTAAATAACTTAAGTTCCTGGTTGGGCTAGATTTGTGCCAAACTATCGATATTAAAGCCGTTTTCAAGTTCATACCACTGAATAAATGTGGATGTGTTACACATAATGGTTTGGTTGTAGTGGGAATAGGTGGAGGTGGTAATGTAATTGTGCAAAACAAGAGAGATATATAAGTTGGTATATTTAAAGTGGTAGTGTTAACTGTTAACATCGTAGTGTTGTAATAAATTACTATTGATTAATCAATACACGTAAAAGCTTTGTAGAAATGTATTAAATTAGAAAGTAATCAAAACCTAAATAAAGTTTAATTTTACACTTCCTGCCAACTGGTTGAACAGGTGACACACATGACAGAAAAACACTCACTGCTGCTTAAAGGGTAACTACGGTTTTTTTCATTCTATTTTCCTATGTTTTTGTGTCTAAGTGACTGATGGGAACAACAATCTTTGACATTGGTCCAGTACAGAGATGGGAGTACAACAAATCCGTTACTGTATAAGTTTTGGATATTTCTACTTTACTTTACTATTTTTTGTGGGCTTTTTACTTTTACTCCTTACATTTTAACACAATATCGGTACTTTCTACTCCTTACATTTTAAATGGCTCGTTACTTTAGTTTTGTAAAGAGTAATGTGGAGAATAAGCGGACACCTCCACCCAGGCGCGAAAAATTTTAAATAATTGCAGCTTGATGCGTAACGTTAGCACTAGTAGTATGGACGGCGACATGATTGAAAATGAGAAAACAGAGATCCCAGAGATTAGGCAGACAAGCAGCAAGACTTCCCAATCATCCCTGGCCTTATCTGAGAGAGATGTTTGAGATAGGCTAGGAGGCGTCAAGTATGACTCCTGGCCAATGTGCTGTGTAACTCTAAAAGTATGGGGAACTTCTTAATTAATCTATGGTTAGTAATTCATATTGTATCCTTTATTTTCTTTCTATATTTGAGCACACACACACATGTAGATTCCTTTAAATGTTAAGGGGACGATTAAAAAAGAGAAATTGGATCTGTGAATTCTCACAGAATCACAATTGAATTCATATCTTGCTACTCAGTCAGAATCTTATTAAGCTGGAGTCCCAGTCTCTGTCACTATAATCATATATGTGATGTTTGGCAGACATCCATTTAAAATGTAGACAATGGAATATAAAGAGCCTTGTTTTTATGTCCACTGAAGTTTCTCAGCTTGCACTCTAGTAACGTGTGTGGTCCAGGTAGCTTTGCATAAAAAGTGGTTATCATTCGCAAGGCTACTTTTACTTTTATACTTTAAGTACATTTCAAAGCCTGTACTTTGTTACTTTTACTTAAGTAAAGAAGTTAAATCAGTACTTCTACTTTTACCAGAGTATTTTTTAACACAAGTATCTGTACTTCTACTTAAGTACGGGAAGTGAGTACTTTTGCCATCTCTGGTCCAGTATTAAGCAAGATCGCTGCAGCGGCGAAACAAGCTACAATGTAAGTTGATAGGGCAATTGTCCAGCTTGTATTTACCTTCACAAAAGTGCTCGTTTTGCCGCTGACAGGCTCAGATTAATATTCTCAGTGTCTGACAACATTATGGAAAGGATCCCTACAGAGGTAGACCTTTAAAACCTCTTTGAGATCTTTCTGTTTAACCAGAAACAGCTCTGAAGTTGCTAGCGCTAAACCCACCAGACTCCATTTAAAAAAGCAATACTTTTAGCGTGTGTAGAGCCAGCATATTTTCACATGTAAATCAGTAAACTGTTTATTTCAACCAAAACTCGAGTTGTGATAGTTGGAAAAGTGGAAATATGACCTAAAACGGCTTTCATAGTTTTATTTTGTTTCTGTCGACTTTGAATGAAGTGTATTTAACGATGTTAAAATTACTGTTTATTTACATGGAGTCTGGTGGGTTTAGCGAACGCAATTTCGCAGATGTTTTTGTGTTTTAAAAAAAAGGATCTTACTCTTTAACAGAAAGGTTGACCTCCTTAGAAATCCTTTCCATAATGCTGTCAGACACTTAGAATATTAATCTCAGCCTGTCAGTTGCAAAACGAGCACTTTTGTGAAGGTAAATACAAGCTGGACAATTACTATTAACTTACATTGTAGCTTGTTTCTCCGCTGCCTACTGCAGCGATCTCGCTTAATACTGGACCGATGTCAAAGATTGTCATTGTCATTTAGACACAAAAACATAGGAAAATACGGTCCAGGTTGGAAAAAAACCAAAGTTACCCTTTAACATATTGCTGATGGCACATACAAAATAGGATTTTATAACCTAATAAATATATTTTTTAATCCCTCATGCCCAGTATAAATTATTACCAAGCAATTGATTATCTTAAAATGTGTTGAATCCACCTAACTTTAACATCTTTTAACAGCCTTTTGATCACAAAAGAAAAACATACCTCAGGGTTTTTTTTACATCAGACTTCAGTGCTCTGATTTCATTCCATATAAACGGTTAGTTCATAGCATATTAGTCTGTTTGTTTCTTCAGTTACATCTTTATCTTTTGCATCAGCCTCGGACTCGGGGTTACAGGCAGGTTTCCTGCTGCTGTTTATGGCCACAACACGTGACTGAGTTTGATTTATTTATATTTTACCTCAGCTGCTCTCCATCTCCATCTCCTGTACCAGAAACCTACAGAGAGAGAGAGAGAGAGACACAGACAGTGAGGGAAAGATTAACGATCAGCAACAGAGTATGCTCCAACACATTTTCCTCCCCTGTGATACATTATTCATACTGGGGCTGGGCTGGAGGACCCCAGAGAGAGAGAGAGAGAGAGAGAGAGAGATAGATCCACACCCGTCTGTGTGTCTCGTGGCTGTATTTCCTTTCTTTACATTAACCATTTCCACAGTTTATTTGAAGTCCCAGACTCACAGCGACACACTCTCCCTCTGACTTTAACAGAAACGCACAAAGTCTGGTTTGCCTTAAATGATTTATAACATTAAGTCGAGTGCTCCGTTCACCCTGAATCCTGTCTGTGGGTGAGCCGTGTGCTGTGGGTGTGGCTCAGTGGAGAGATAGTGAAGATGTGAAACAGTCTGGATGGAGGCGATGCACATTTCTGCACAAAACCCTACAGCTTTTATGTTAAAAACAGATGTATTGTACATATTTTTCATATTTTATTCATGTTTCTATTGTTGTTGCTGCACGTTATCTTTATTTTCTCTTACTATGTTTATTGTTTTGCACCAAAATAGGGCTGCGACTGACGATTATACAGTGGGGAGGACAAGTATTTGATACACTGCCGATTTTGCAGGTTTTCCCACTTACAAAGCATGTAGAAATCTGTAATTTTTATCATAGGTACACTTCAAATGTCCCTCCACGCCCTACTTTTTCCTTGCAGGTGTTGCATATTGCAAACTTGTTATCTTCTGCACACACGCTGAAGAATTTGTAAACAGCTGACATGTTGCAGGTTAATTCACGAGGTTCCCTACATGTGCGAGAATAGCGCCGACACGCGCTTCACACCGCGAGCGGGTACGCGCCACACACGGCGGAAAAGTGGAGAGAAAGGAAAAAGTCCTTGAGAACTGAAACTCATATAACTTATGTTGTCACTTAATTGTAGCGTTGACCGGCATGAAATCGGCATATGTCAGACTGACCTGCCGGTCAAGGCCGAGCACGTGAAAAGCGGCCAATTCTCTACTCGGTGCATCTCTACTCAGGTGTGAACATCAGCAACTGCAGAGAAAAAGAAAATCACACATTTAGGAACATTTGTAGAATTTGCAGCATCTCGGTTAAAGTGGTAGAAACCCCTTTTCTCTGCTTCAGCCTCACTCTGTGATTTCAGCTGATGAAACAGCTGCTGCGTTACATAAAAAATCTCTCCCAGTGTGCCTTTAATCTGGGCTTTAATCTCACGAAAAACTGATGAATTAGATCCCGTGTGAAGTGTCTCCCGTCTCGACTCCAGACTGCTGATTCACAAACCGCCGGCGAGCTTTGAATTGAGATCAGAGAGGATTAGACGTCAGAGAGGATGTTAAACAAGATGATTTCTGTAACGTGTGCATGCTCTGAAACAGAGACATGTTTAAAACACGCTCAGCCTGAGCTCACACAGGTTAATAAGCACTGTATGTTTGTAATAATGTGAATGCTACATGTTAAAGCAGTGTGTGTATTGTAATCTGTAAATACGTCATTTATAATTTTGGTATTAAGGATGTTTTAGTGAGTTTTCTGAATCAAAGTATTTTTTTGGGGGGGCATTTTCGGCCTTTATTTTTGACAGGAAAGCTGGAGATATGAAAGGGGGGAGAGAGAGAGAGAGAGGGAATGACATACAGCAAAGGGCCGCAGGTCGGAGTCGAAACCGGGCCCACTGCGTCGAGGAGTAAGCCTCTATATATGGGCGCCTGCTCTACCAACTGAGCTATCTGGGCACCCTTGAATCAAAGTAGTAGAATAATGTTGTGTAGATTAATTCTGTAAGGTCTGATCAGGTTTAGTTGTTTCCAAATTGGTTAACTTTGAGGGCAGTGAACTAGTCTCAACCTGAGACACATCTGAGTGTGTATGTGCTGTGTATACAGAATGTGTGTGTCACGTGTCCAGCCTGCGTCCCTGTTGGCATCTCTGCAGGAAAATGACCTATTTACGTTCTAATTAAGTCGTGAACACACGGCTCTCTTGTATCTGTATAGAGGGGAGGGCATTGCGTGAGAGTGAAGAAAGTCCTTCATAATTATCCACCAAGCAGCATTAGTGTCGTATCAACAGACCACAGACTGCTCCAGAGTTGGATTGAAAGCGTACAGAGGCCTCATCATCCAGCAGGTCTTGGTCCCCTTCTGGTGCGCACCTGAGTGCGATTGCTGCGTTCTCACCCGCCCAAACGAACCGCACCAGCGGGGCAAACAAACTCTAGTGCGATTCAGCCGAACTAAAAGAGGCATGTGTGAAAACGCCCTTTGTCTCTCTCCCTTTCTCTCTCTCTCTCTCTCTCTCTCTCTCTCTCTCTCTCTCTCTCTCTCTCTCTCCGTCTCTGTCTTTCTCTCTCTCCCTTTCTCTGTCTCTCTCTCTGTCTCGGTCTCTGTCTCTACCTCTCTCTTTCTCTCCCTCTCTCTGTCTCTTCCTCTCTCTCTCTCTCTCCCTCTCTCTGTCTCTCTGTCTCTGCCTCTCTCTCTGTCTCTCTCTCTCCGTCGCTGTCTCTTTCTCTCTCTCTCTCTCTCTCTCTCTCTCTCTCTCTCTCTCTCTCCGTCTCTGTCTTTCTCTCTCTCCCTTTCTCTGTCTCTCTCTCTGTCTCGGTCTCTGTCTCTTCCTCTCTCTCTCTCTCTCCCTCTCTCTGTCTCTCTGTCTCTGCCTCTCTCTCTGTCTCTCTCCGTTGCTGTCTCTTTCTCTCTCTCTCTCTCTCTTGGTCTGTCTCTCCCTCTCTGTCTTTCTCGAGAATAATCAACAGATTAATCGACAATGCAAATATTTGTTATCTTTCTTTCACAAATATTTCCAATAATTTGTTAATAAAAACTTTCCCTTCCTTCCTTCTGTTCTTTAATTGTAGTTTTTTTTCCTCACCTTGTTCTTGTTTTCTTTCCTAATTTGTTCCTTCTCTCTCTCTCTCTCTCTCTCTCTGTGGTCATGTGACTGATGAAGTCATGGTGGTGCTGCTGATGATGTCATCTGTTTCTGGCCAATGACCTCATCCTGACTCGCCTCACAGACGTCACAGAAGTGCTTTTCTCAGTACAATGTTCCAGGGACAGACGGACAAGTTAGTCGTTTATTCCTTAAAATAAATACCAAAAGTAAGCCGTTTGAAAAACAAGCTGCGCCAAAGTATTTGGGATGGGACTAGGATCGAGCTACTACTTACGAGCTTTCACTGTCCGTATTGGTTTCTGGAGGCGTCATAACGTGATGTCGGCGTGGAAGGTCACGTGATAGCAGCTGGTCGTACGTGGGAGGGAGATTTTAACCCTGGTGCTGGATGTGAACCGCCTCCTCGATCTGTATCTGTATTTTCATACTTCACTCGTAAAGTACCGGCTCATCTTGGCCCCTGTCCTCTGTTGAACCGGTCTGAACTGGGTCGCTGTCATTAATCCTGAATTTATCACTGACTGCTTTTTGTTCTGCTGCTCTACTGACATCATTTCTCTGCTTCACTGCTGCTAGCGCTGATCAATACAGAGCCTGAGTCACCCTGCACTGCAACACACTGGCTGTGGCTGTGTGTGTGTGTGTGTGTGTGTGTGTGTGTGTGTTGTGTGTGTGTGTGTGTGTCTGTTTGTCTGTTTGTCCGTTTGTGTGTTTGTGTGTGTGTGTCTGTGTTTGTCTGTCTGTGTTTGTCTGCCTGTGTTTGTCTGCCTGTGTGTGTGTGTGTGTGTGTGTGTGTGTGTGTGTGTGTGTGTGTATATGTGTGTGTGTGTGTGTGTCCGTCTGTAGTTGAACCTTTTTGAATCAGCAACAACTATTATTTTTTAGAACAGTAACATAAAACTGCAAACAGAATTATTATATTTTTAATACTTTGAATCTTTGCACATCCACTAAGCTGGACCTAAACGCCACCTTGGCAATTAACCTGATTCTGCTTTTGACTATATTCAAGGTTTAATTTGATTCATATTTTGACATCATGGCCTTACATTTATCTTTTCATTGAAACCGAGCATCTCCAACTTTAAAGATGCAGTAGGTAAGTCTTATAAAACGAACTTTCTGTCATATTTGCTGAAACTGACCCTATGTTCCAGTAGAACTACATGAATTATGTAATATAAAAACAATCCAGCTCCTCTGGCACCACCTACAGCCTGTAGTGCGATTGGCAAAATTCCACCGCTCCCTGTTGATTTTCTCCAGTCAGGGCCACAGGGGGCGGGGTCTATCTGCCTGTCAATCACTGCTCAGGCACGCACACGCATATAAGAGCGTTCTCCCCTCCCCCCTCCCTGCGCACGAGCTGCAGAAAGGTTTCCCAAAACTCGGGTGAATATTGGAGAGGCTTTTCAGAGGTGGCGTGAGCTGCAGGATTTTAAAGATGTGAAGAACGATGCAGATGTAGCCACATTTCCTCTCGACAGCATCGTTTTACGGTTGGTGAGTAAACGTTGTGTTAGTGTTTAGTTATTGAACATGTTGTCTGACATGCCGGCCGGCAGTTCTGTCAAACTCTGTTGTGTGGGAGGGGCTTAGTAGACGGTTTGGGCTGCAGCAGAAAGGGGGAGGGACTGAGAAGTTGTCGATGTTCAAATTTGTTGGCAAAGTCCTGGATCTTCACAATCTTACCTACTGCAGCTTTAAATATGTAAACAAAAAATTGCCCTTTTATTATTATCATACCAAAAAGCCATAAATGACTCATTCATTCATGTTCTGTATAATAGTAGTATTATAGGCATTTAAATGTTCTCATTTTTTCTATTTAGTCTCTGTTTATGTTCTATATTTGCACCAAATATTCATGAATTAGTTTATTTTAGTAAAACAAAATGGCTAAATGAACACTCCAGCCGCAGAAACATTCTGGATTTGAATCTGCAGCTTGTCTTTTTTTTTTTTTTTGTTGCACAATTGACTTTTTAATTCAGGAAATTATTAATCAATTTTTATTATCTCAATATTATTTGTCCCTTGAAGCTACTCTCTGTTATGTTTCTATGTTGGTATTTAAACTTCTTGCTGAAAGCTGCAGACAGGCTGAACTGGGAGCTGGATGCATATTTTATTAAGAGAAAAGAGGATATGAATAAAACATTTTATTTGTCTTTTTTCGTTGCGTTGGGTCGTGCTTAAAAGGATTTAAAGCTACTGCTGAGATGAAGGGACGCACACACACACACACACACACACACACACACACACACACACAGTGTGTGCAGTGCCATTCTGTGTCAGCCATGTCTGAGAGAGAGAGAGAGAGAGAGAAAAGTGAAGTGTGAGAAAACAAAGTATTGACTGAGAGACAGAAAAAGGAGAGAGAGCTTTTGTCTCCTTCATGCAGACAGAAGGAACGGTTTAAACACGTTGTGTGTCCACATATGGATCATTCTGGATTACTCCATCTGCTTTTAAAATACAGGATGATTATGTCTTCAAATGCCTGGCAGATGCAGAGGTACGGTTATTTTTCTCTATTTCTTTTTGGCCTTTGTTTGACAATTCTCTAACAGCAGCACTTCTGATCTTTTTATTTAAAGATAATTCCTTAAAAGCACAGAAAGATGTACACTGCCACGATGGTAAAACGTTTTTTTAATGCTAACTTGTAAATCATTCACTTTGTTAATAGAGAGTGTAATGAGTTAGAGAGGCCGGACAGGAGGTGGAGTCCAGACTTGAGCTTGAAATGAAGTGATTTTTAGATCTGCATTGTGAGAACATTTTGAAAAGTGAAGACTTCCCAATGAATGTCTTCAGGTAGCAGCAGTGAGGTTGTACTTGCTCACAATGATAATGCTTAAATGTTGAGGTTTAGCAGGTATACAGTGGTGCTCTTAAGTTTACACACCCACGCTAAAGTTGACTAAAAAGAGGAATAAAAAATCAAATTGTGGAAATTGATCTTAATGGTTTATAAAAAGAAAAGGAAAAATCCAACCTTTAAGGACACCAATTTTCTTTGTGAATGAATAATGTATGGTAAATAAATAAATTTTCTTCCTTAAAATACAGGGGAAATAAATATACACACCCCTATGTTATATTCCCATAGATGGAGGCATATTTTTATTTTTAAAGGCCAGTTATTTCATGGATCCAGGATACTATGCATCCTGATAAAGTTCCCTTGGCCTTTGGAGTTAAAATAGCCCCACATCATCACATACCCTTCACCATACCTAGAGATTGGCATGGGATACTTTACATAAGATCATCTCTCAATGCTAATCAAACCTATACTATTAGGCTAACTGAAAGAAAACCATTATTACATTATTCATTCACATTTCAAGAAAATTGGTGTCCTTAAAGGTTGGATTTTTCCATTTTTTTTAAATTAAGGCATTAAGAGCAATTTCCAAAAGAGCATTTTTTTTTTTTTAATTCCTCTTTTTAGTCAACTTTAGCATGGGTTCATAAACTTATGAGCACCACTGTATATGAGTTCAGTACCTTACACTCATGTGCTTGTCATGCAATTTTTGCCCCATATTGATAAAACTACAGTCTAATCACTTTATGCTTTATTGTTCTTGGCATTTATCATCAGGTGCATTTTATTTTTTCCCCCACCTCTTATCACAAAAGCAACAATCATAATAAGCATTTCTAAAACACAGCAGTGTATAATAAGTGCACAACAATACAGGAAGCTTTAATTCCCTCCTCACCAAAAATAATTAAACTGATCGCAAAAATGATTAACAGAGCAGAATGAATATTAAAATCCTTTGTAATGAGAAACGCTAGTCACCTAATCTCCTTGTTAACTAAATAAAAGAGACTTGTAAAATGTAAATATTTGAATATATGTATCCTGCAGCAATCAAATAATCTTTGCAGCTCTACAAGG
>NC_053131.1:32075443-32090443 GCF_010015445.1 Perca fluviatilis
GAGTTTTCAATGAGCGGAGCACTTTTTTAAAAGTCCAGAGTGTAAAATCTGTGTTGCCCGTTCACCAACTTGTCCTTTTTCATGAATATTTACCTCCACCATCAATTCCAAGTATTCCTTTTGGCTTGAAATTTTACATTTGCATTTGTATGAACTGGGGTAGACGCTCCATATTCATGCTCCATCTTGAAATACGTTAGCCGGTAAGGGACATACAGAACATACTGCTCCACCGTTCGCGTTTTCGCTGTCACATGATAAACTCCCAGGTGCTGCTAATGCTGCTACTGGGTATCGTAGCTTCCCGGCCCCCGGCAAGTTTGAAGAAGGAAACATGGAGGACCACACGTATTCAAAATCCAAATTTCAGGAACAGGAGTCTTCTTCTTCTTTGCCCAGAAAAAGAAAAAGGAGATTGAAAAGAGCAAGAGACCGGCTTTTTGAAGCGTGAAGGCTACCGTAGCTGTAATACCTACTTTGAACTGCGTGGTGCGAGAGAGTTGATTGCGATATATGATCTCAACGCTGGATGGGAGAAATTCCTACACATTGGACCTTTTTAAAAGTCAGAATCGAATTGTGCAGCCCTTAAACACACCCACACAGCCTTGAGATGTACACATGGCATATTTTTGTACTGAATTTGTTTTTATTCCATCTGTCCTTCCCATCTTTCAGTTGATACTTTTTGAATGCAGCTTGTATGAATATTGTTCTAGTTTCTGTCTCTCTGTGACAGTAAACTGAATATCTTTTGAGTTGGGGACAAAACAAGACGTTTGAGGACGACATATTGGGCTTTGGGAAACACTGATCTACATTTTTTCACCATTTTCTGACATTTTAGAGACCAAACAACTCATCCATTACTCGAGAGAATAATCAACAGATTAATTGTTCCTTCTCTAAATCTTTCTATTATGAATGAATTATACATATTTCTCTGTTTTCTCTCTCTCTCTCCCCCCCCCCTTCTCTCTCTCTCCAGTTTACTCCAATGAAGTTTGTCCACCCACATTAGGAATCCTGTACCTCTCTCTCTCTCACCATGAGCATCGCAGCTCTCTCACCTGTGACCCCCGAGCCTCCGTCCCCGATGATCACCTCCGTCACACCGACCCTGGACACCGCTGCCTCCTCCGCTGCTGTCCCCACGACGGCTCACAGCCAGGACCCAGAGCAAGAGTCCCAGAACGGGGCCTCCTCACCCGGCCCGGGCCCCAGCCGGGGCAGCCCCGCTGGGGGTGGACCTCATCTGGGAAGAGACGCCTCCCACAGGTGACAAATCAGCCGTGATGACGATGACAACGGTTAAATGTGGCTCGTTCGGCTGTGCTACTTCTCTGACAAACCTTGTCAAAATGTTGAACTGCTACAGACGCAACCGTTGCCTCGTCTGCACACGGCATGTTGTGTGCGCGTGCTGGACTACTTAGTGATGATTGGATATTCAAGCGCTTGAAGAAAGGGGGGGGGGGGAGAATTTCAACCGGATTATGCAAACTGAGAATATTCTATTTCTTCACTTGGAGAAAGAAATTGGCAGAGCATCGTTCTAGTGCACTCTCAACTTTCTCAGCTTTAAGATCCACTTAAAGCTTCATTAATGTCTTTTTTTGTACCACTACAATATGACAGACATGATGTATTATCCCCCTTAGAAATTTAGAGACTTGTAATGGTTAAAGTGCCCATATTATGAAAAAAAAACACTTTATCTGGGATTTGGGGTGTTATTTTGTGTCTCTGGTGCTTGCAAACGCATACAAACTTTGAAAAAATCCATCCATGCTGTTTTGAGTGAGATACGGTTTCTGAATGTGTCCTGCCTTCAGTCTCCGGGTGAGCTGGTTAGAATCTGCACAGCTTTCTACGTCACTAGCCGAGACGAGGTGGCTAACCGTAGCATGCTAGCTCGTTCTGAATGGCAAAACACTGCTACAACACACACTAGTTCACCCTAATCTACAAAAGAACTACTTCCATGTCCCTGTTCTGCAGGTATTCCACGCAAAGTTGGAAGTCCGCCCTAGTTTAGAAGAAGTCTCCCGGGTAATCTTGCCTTGTACAACGGAAGTTGGAGAAACAGCTAGCTAGCTGATGTAGTCCTTACCTAGCTACTGCGCATGTGCGACTCCCAACAAAGATGGGATAGAAGTGAGATGCCTCGCTCTGTATCTAAAACAGACATCTGAACAGATGAGCTGCAGCAATGTGCAGTACAACAAAAATATGGTGTTTTTAGAAAATTAAACCAATTCTGGTACAACCTCAAAATACAATTATGAACCTGAAATGAGCATAATATGGCCACTTTAAGTTAGCAAAATGATCTACTGTAAATTCACACATCCAGCAGACAGAGAGAGACTGAACCAAAACGGTGAAGATGTGGGCGGTAAAACCAAAACAATCAGCTTAAAGAGGCTAAAACTGTCAGTAGACGTGAGGGTAACTGTAGTAGGGTGTAGAGGTGAGGGTAACTGTAGTCGGGTGTAGAGGTGAGGGTAACTGTAGTAGGGTGTAGAGGTGAGGGTAACTGTAGTCGGGTGTAGAGGTGAGGGTAACTGTAGTCGGGTGTAGAGGTGAGGGTAACTGTAGTCGGGTGTAGAGGTGAGGGTAACTGTAGTCGGGTGTAGAGGTGAGGGTAACTGTAGTCGGGTGTAGAGGTGAGGGTAACTGTAGTCGGGTGTAGAGGTGAGGGTAACTGTAGTCGGGTGTAGAGGTGAGGGTAACTGTAGTAGGGTGTAGACGTAAGGGTAACACTGTAGTTGGGTGTAGAGGTGAGGGTAACTGTAGTCGGGTGTAGACGTGAGGGTAACTGTAGTAGGGTGTAGAGGTGAGGGTAACTGTAGTAGGGTGTAGACGTGAGGGTAACTGTAGTTGGGTGTAGAGGTGAGGGTAACTGTAGTTGGGTGTAGAGGTGAGGGTAACTGTAGTTGGGTGTAGACGTGAGGGTAACTGTAGTTGGGTGTAGAGGTGAGGGTAACTGTAGTTGGGTGTAGAGGTGAGGGTAACTGTAGTAGGGTGTAGAGGTGAGGGTAACTGTAGTAGGGTGTAGAGGTGAGGGTAACTGTAGTTGGGTGTAGAGGTGAGGGTAACTGTAGTAGGGTGTAGAGGTGAGGGTAACTGTAGTTGGGTGTAGAGGTGAGGGTAACTGTAGTAGGGTGTAGAGGTGAGGGTAACTGTAGTTGGGTGTAGAGGTGAGGGTAACTGTAGTTGGGTGTAGAGGTGAGGGTAACTGTAGTCGGGTGTAGAGGTGAGGGTAACTGTAGTAGGGTGTAGAGGTGAGGGTAACTGTAGTAGGGTGTAGAGGTGAGGGTAACTGTAGTAGGGTGTAGAGGTGAGGGTAACTGTAGTAGGGTGTAGAGGTGAGGGTTTTTATTAATAAGGGAAAAACTTCCACTAATGAACCCTGACAAAGCACACCTGTGAAGGTAAAACCATTTCAGGTGACTACCTCATGAAGCTCATTGAGAGAACACCAAGGGTTTGCAGAGTTATCAAAAAAAGCAAAGGGTGGCTACTTTGAGGAATCTAAAATATAAGACATGTTTTCAGTTATTTCACACTTTTTTGTTAAGTACATAATTCCATATGTGTTCATTCATAGTTTTGATGCCTTCAGTGAGAATCTACAATGTAAATAGTCATGAAAATAAAAAGGAAACGCATTGAATGAGAAGGTGTGTCCAAACTTTTGGCCTGTACTGTATATTATTATGTTATTGACTTTAGACCAGGTTTTTATTGGTCAATGGCGCGATCACTTCCCGCTGCCTCAAGATAGCAATACTCCCAGAATGCACCTGAACACACCTCCCTGCAAGACCAGCATGCCCATGGGCCACAGATGGGTGCAGGTGCATTTGCTATTTAAACGACACGGCTGCTGGACGGGAAACTGACAACTGCGTCGGTCTTAAACTAGCAAGGACCAAAGTGTTAAAAAGTTGTATTGCCTGTGGTAGGATGATTTCTTGATTTATTTTTCATCCATCTTACATTTCAGGTCAAAGAAACCTCCGCCCCTCCACACCGGCGCCGACTGGAAGGTGGTCCTCCACCTGCCGGAGATTGAGACGTGGCTAAGGGCGACCAGCGACCGAGTCACGCAGCTCACACACTCTGCGGGACAAGACAGCGACAACCGGCACGTGGACGTCCACCTGGTGCAGCTCAAGGTAGACATGGACACTTCTTCCTCTTCTATTGGGGCAACTTAGGGCTGGGCAATAATTCACTACGATGATTTTCATATCGCCTTTCAATAGATGAATAGAATCGTGATGAAATCATATAAATCGTATACAATTATGTTGTCTAAATTGATAATAACAAGCACATACTAACTCCATTTTCTCAGAAAATCTGTTGTCAAACATTTTAAGGGGAATATCATTTGAAGTATTGCAGATTTGTTTTAACATCACACTATTTTTGTGCGTGCATGTGAACATAGTATGTAGACATAGTTACTTCTCAGGGTTTCCTCTGTGTTCCTGATGTCTTGACAGTTGGGATTTAGTCCTGGCCACTCCCTTTGCAAATACATACTCATAGGGCCCTATCTTGCACTCAGCGCAATTGCCTTTGTACACCGACGCATGTATCATTCCTATTTTGCACCCGACGCACAGCGGACTTTTCCCTCCACAGACGCACGTCGGTAAATTAGGGAATGTATTTGCGCTCCCGGGGGCGGTTCAGCGAAAAGAGGAGGCGTGTTCCGGCGCAAACGTTACTTTGTGCTATTCTGCAGTTTCAGAAAACAATTCCGCCACTGACCAGGAAAAACCTGGTCTAAAGTCAGTGGTACTAGTCTAAAGTCAGTAGCGCGTTATTCAGATGCTATTTTAGGGGCGCATGCTTGGCCATAATGTAGCGTGAAAAAGAAAAATATTACTGAAAATGCGCTTTATGTGTTTGGATAGATCAGGAGGCACTTTACAGTACAGTCCTCAAAAAGTCGCAGCATTCTTTGTGGCTTGTTGTGTTTTACACATTTCCATGAATCATGGATGTGTTGATGATAAATGAGGAAATATTAGAGGACTTAAGGAGACGTGATGTTGAACTACGGCGGGATTGAACACTTGATGCGCTCCTGGTGGAGCGGGTGGACGGAGATGGAGTTGGGGGAAGAGGAAGGGGCACAACAGGAGCAGGTGGTGCGTTTGGAGGCCCACGCTCCATGGCTGCAGCAATCCTCTCCAGACTTGAGGAGATGCGCCCGTGAGGCCGCAGCAACATCACCACCCGGTCAAGACGGGCATTTATCCCGCCGGTATCATAGCAACAGCGCCCGAGATCCGCCCACAAAGCTACTTGCGTTTCACGTTTGATACTTGCGTTTCAGATTGTTAAAATAGGGCCCATAAACCTGTACTACAGTCTTTGATGTTATTGCACGTGGTCGTGCCTAAATAACCTTTTAAAAACTTGTAAAGCTTGCCGCCCCAAACAGGAGAGCAACAGCATCAAATACAGTCACAGCACTGAGATTAAACTGTCTGAGCTATAGACCCAGTCACAACTTTAGTTTGCAATAACTTTCATGTAGAAAAGCCCTGCGTCCCGTACATACACGAGCAATTGGGGTTGAGGAACAACTGGATATATTCCAGTCTCCTTAATCTAAAATGAATGTTTGATGCTTTTATATGTCAACACTTTGACTACTGTTAGCGTAGAGAACTAATGACACCACCCAAACTAGCAGTCAGTCTGACCGGCGGTGACATGTTGCTGTCCTGTCACTAGATTTGGTTAATCAAAGACGCTAGCAAAGCAAGACGGGACAGAAAATAAACACAGCAGACACGTCAGATAGGTCGGACCTCCGCGTTTAACTTTATTTCTTTAAACGTTACGGTTAGGGCTGAAAATGAACACCGAAATAAACATGTTTGTAATGATTTTTGAGTTAGCGGGACGTCACTGTGATTCGGTGAATTGCAGGTGCAAAACACCAGTGATTTGGTGGACGAAAGTATAAAAACACAAAAAATGTCTATTGCCAGTGAATGGTAAGCTCAAAAATCAAAGCAAAAAACTTCTTAAGGAACCAAAGAGGACTTAAATGAACTTGAAATCGACTAAATAATGTCTGATGTAGAGTTCTGAATGAAAATACATTTTTACTCTTGACTCGTTTGTGACCAAAGCCAGCAGAGAAGTTGTTTACATGCATGCTAACACGTATGGATGCCTCTCTGTGTTGAATTCATGGAGACAGCAGAACATCAGTCGATTAAACTCTCACCTCAGGCGGCAAATTACCCACAATGCCCTTCCTCTCTCCATGGCTTTGGTGTTATGTAATGACTGGCTTCCACAAGTCACACAGTTAACCATTGATTTAGTTATGTAACTTGAGTCAGTGAGCTGCGTTTTCAGTGAGCAGTCTACGTACATTTGATTCTTCATCGGCAAACTGTGGATTTTATATGAGGGAGTTTACACTGTGATATGTCTGCTTCATGGACGGAGCAGTCCCTCTTCATGTTTGAGTCACTGCGCCTGTGAAGAATTTAAATCATCAACATCTTTTCGTGGCTCTTAAAGGAGAACGACCCTTGAAATACAAACTATTATTATTGCTCCTGTAGGTCCACAGGATCAATTAGAGCCCCTGATTTGTTCTGATTGTATTCACCAAGAACACCTCTGTATGAACTGAACAGTTACAGTTTGGGCAGACATATTATCTTATTTATGCTGCAGCAATCTATTTATTAATTTAACATTCCTCACATTTACTACATGTGTGTGTATGTTTTACTCAAAAACGTACAATATGTATTTTTCTGCCGCTGGGGTTTTTCAATCAAAACAATAACAAAAGATGGGTAAAAAAATTTTTTTTATTGATTTAAAAATGCTCTGCCAGAGTCTACGATCAGGACTTTGTCCATGGCAACGGTCTGTCATGCAACAACAACAAAAAACAGACCGCAGAATGCCCGTGGTAAACCAGTCAGAAACCATTTTTCGACAAGGCTGTGTATTGATGAAACATGAAGCATTAAGGAAGCTACAGACTCATTTCATTCATAAAAATGCAGTTTTATTCTGTTCAGACAGTCGACATGGAGGAGCTGTCCTATTTTTATCTACAGTGACTCAGATGTTTCCTCTTCATCATGCTGCTCCTCTCCTCTCTTGTCTCTCTTCTCCTCTCTGCTGTGTTTAGCTCTCCTCTCCTCTCTTCTCTCTGTATTAAATAAAACATGGCAGCAGCAGTAGTGTCGGCTCCAGAAAGTAAAGGTGCCGACACACCAACCCGATTGTCGGCCGTTGGACAGTCTGGCGAGGTCGGCGTGCGTGTGTGTGTGTGTGTGTGTGTGTGTTTGTGTGTGTGTGTGTGTGTGTGTGTGTGTGTGTGTGTGTGTGTGTGTGTGTGTGTGTGTGTGTGTGTGTGTGTGTGTGTGTGTGTGTGTGTGTGTGTGTGCGTGGTGCGTGCGTGTATGCGTGTGTTTACGTGTGTGTGTTTACGTGTGTGTGTGTTTTACGTGTGTGTGTGTGTGTGTGTGTGTGTGTTTACGTGTGTGTGTGTGTGTGTGTGTTTACGTGTGTGTGTGTTTACATGTGTTTAAACCATTTATCAGCTGCTGATAAAATTCTGAACCAGATTCCACTTTGTTTTTACTCTATTTACAAAAAAGTATACTTTGGTTGCTCTTTTTAATTGCATCTTAACACCAGAGTGAAAAGCAGTGAAGCTGCCTGCACATCCCTGCTGCAAAGTGAGCAGTTAAACCACTGGAGGTCAGCAGAAACAAGATTTACAAGTTACTGTTTGAGTAGCAGAGCTCCTGGTTGCACCCTCTGGTGGAGGGAACACCTCAGTGTCATATGCTTGTTTATGCTTCAACTTATAGAAAGTTTAAGCAAAATGGAAAGGAAAGTAATACAAAAATACCTGATTTTCACCCAAATTTTTATGCATTTTATATTCAGAATATATTGACCCAATCCTTGCTGTAAATAAATAAATAAATAAAAAATAATATAAACAATATACAACATACTTCTATGAGGCTGAATTCAAAGTTTAACTAGTAAAAACTTTTTTATGAATTGTAAAAGCTGCATTTAACTCCACTCACTTTAATCTCTTTCTATTACAAAAGAATATTTAGGTGGTTAAAAATGTCCTTGAAGGACAAAACCGTGCAGGAAAAAATACTGTAAAAGGAGAATTCCGGTCGATTTCAACACGTAGCTCTGTTGTTTGTTGTCGCTTAGTGTTGCCTACACCGAGTTATGCTACTGCTAGCTTTCGCACCCAGTCCGGCTGAAACGGGGCAGGTTTTAAACGTGCTTTTAGCCTCTTAACATGTTCGAGATGTCATTAAAAGTGCCTACCCATGTAAAGTGATTCCTTCCGAGTGAACACAGTGAATCTGACTGCAGTAGATGTGAAAGAAATGCATAAAAGTTGTGCTAATTGAGCTCTGTTTAGTTCCGGTGTTCTGGTGGTGAGACGGCAAGACGAGTGTTAAGGGACTGTCTACAAACTACAACACCGAAAAGTGACACAAAAATATTTTCAAAAATAGATATATGCTTATTTTTTAAAAGTAAGTGCTGTAGTACAACTAGCAGGAGACATGTTATAATTGAGGTAAGCTTGGAGACACTACCTTATTTAATCATTAAATTAATAAATATTTTTGAATCTCTTTTCGGTCCCGAAGCACTCGTCTTAACGTCGCAACACCGGAACTAAACAGAGGCATGAATTAGCACGACTTTCATGCATTTCTTTCACATCTACTGCAGTCAGATTCACTGTGGAAGGAAGGAATCAGTTCACACGGCAAGGCACTTGTAATGACATCTCGAACATGTTAAGAGGCTAAAAGCACGTTTAAAACCTGCCCCGTTTCAGCCGCCGGGGTGCTAAAGCTAGCAGTAGCATAACTCGGTGTAGGCAACAGTTGTTCTGGCTACTGGCTGCACTATGTGACAACAAACAACATAGGTACGTGTTGAAATCGACCGGAATTCTCCTTTTTAATAGCCTAAATAAACACAAAATAAATAATGTTCCACGATGAAGCAGTGTGCCATTAATTTCTGCATCCCAGTTTCTCTGTTGCTCGCAGGGTTCCCACAGTCCTGAAAAACCTGGAAAAGTTTTCCATAGAATTTTGTCTGAGGAAATTAGAGTGTAGTAGAAGTATAGTATACAGTTATGTTGAAATTGAATTTAAAAATTATTGAGAGTTTGGGCGCCCGGATAGCTCAGTTGGTAGAGCGGATGCCCATATATAGAGGTTTACTCCTCGATGCAGCTGGCCCGGGTTTGACTCAGACTTCCAGCCCTTTGCTGCATGTCATTCCCCCTCTCTCTCCCCTTTTCATGTCTTCAGCTATCCTGTCAATAAAGGCCTAAAAATGCCCAAAAGACTCTGTTTTGAAATAGTCAACATTTAGTTTGTTGCACTGAGCGTTGACTATTCGTTGTCATTCGTTTAAGAGATAAGATAAGATTAATTAAGATTAATTAATCACACGCTGGGGAAATGCCTGTGCTGCAGCAGCTCAAAAGAAAAAAACATTGTACACACATCAGAATAACACAAATAAACATTAAGTAGACATAGGAGAAAAAATATACATAAAGAAAATGGAAAAAAAGAATAGAATGCATGCATATGACAGCTGCTTGTGTTGTGCCAGTGTATTGAAAGCACTGGAGAAATCCAAAAACATGACCCTCCCAGTGTTCTCCAGATGTGACAGTGATCTGTGTGATTTAGATTTTTCTCATTTTATCTCTTTTCATCACTTAGCTTTTGTGTTTTAGTTTTCTAAATATTTCCGACTCTACAGCAGTGGAGAACAGAACAGGTGGATGCTCACTGAAGAACAGAGCACTTATTAGCTGGTTTACGGCTCCATCTAGTGGTAGGTCTTCTGTATTGCAACAAAGTGGAGCAACATTTTACCGTCCGATATATGGAACATTCTCTGGCCTTCCATAAACCTTTTTCAAAGCAGATATTTTGACATGTCATGCTGTATTTCCTATTGGTCTCTAAAATGTCAGAAAATGGTGAAAAATGTGGATCAGTATTTCCCAAAAGCCCAAGATGACCTCCTCAAATGTCTTGTTTTGTCCACAACTCAAAGATATTCAGTTTCCTGTCACAGAGAAGAGAAGGAACTAGAACATATTCACATTTATCAAGCTGGAATCAGAAGCTTTTCTTATCTTGACTCAAAATGATCAATCGATTATTAAATAGTTGACAACTAATTGATTAATAATGTACATTAGAATATTGTTAGAGAAATTTTCTCTAGCTAAAGTATTGCTGCAAGAAATACATAACATCATAATGAACATAGACATGATTAAAAAACAACATCTGTGAGTAATTTGGCCACTTGGTTCGTAGTTTTGCTTTTTCCCAATTCACAACACAGACTTTACTGTGGTGATGGAAAATACTGGCTGCTGATTGGCTGAGGGTCTGCAGCTGCTTGCCTTATCTAACTAATACCACGTATCGAGTTTATTTAACCCAGACATTATCAAATGAAAATGTGTGATTTTTAGAGGGAGTTACAACAGTATATCTAACCTCCCATCTCAGGCTGCAGCCCGAGTTGCCAGATACCGTTGGTTTGGTGAGCAGAGCACAGGTTTTCGTTTTGGTCTCTGGTACCAAACCTGGCAACAAGACTCTGGAAAGTCACCGTGTTCAGCCGTTGTAGTAGTTCAGCACATAATCCGCCCTTAAACCAGGATCAATCAAACTAGATACTGCATGTTAATCAGTATGAGCTTTAGAGGGGTTGTTAGGTGTATTTTTAACCTTCAGACAGAACCAGGCTAGCTGTTTCCCCCCTGTTTCCAGTCTTTATGCTAAGCTAAACTAAGCTAACCTTGGCTTGACTCCAGCTCTGCACTGAACACACAGACACAAGATTGATATCCATCCTCTTAACTCACTTTGAACTGTTCTTTATATCTTTATTAAAGGGTAGCTTTGGTATTTTTCAACCCCTTTTTTTCCATGTTTTTGTGTCCAAGTGACTGATGGAAACAACAATTTTTGAAAGTGGTCCAACGGAGAGACACCTGATCTTTGTATGTTGTTAAGGTTAGGACAAATAACCACAAGGACCAGTGTGGCATGGCTGGATTCACGTCTCGTAGCTGAACTCTGAGCGTCTGATTGGTCGTTACCTCGACAGGTAACATCCAGGCCGTTGTAGGCCCGAGCTTTATTTGACTTAATTGCGGGCGCGGCGGTCGGCATGGAGGGCGGCGGGCGCGGCAACAGGGCGAGAGATCGAAGCAGACAGAACGCCAGACAGCCGTTTGAAATTATAATCTCTCCTCGCCGCTCTTTTCTTTCTCTTTCATCCTCTCCTTCCTTTCTTCTCTCTCTTCCTCTCTCTGTCATATTAATAATGCGTTTGCCTGCAGGGCATCTTTCTTTAACCTGACCTTGCCACAGAGCGACTGTTGGACATGATTATAGTGATGCAACCACTGTGTGTGTGTGTGTGTGTGACTGTGTGTGACTGTGTGTCTGTGTGTGTGAATGCCAGCCTCTCAGCCATTCTTGGCATCCGGCTGCAGGCGGTGTGTAACAGCTGCGTGTAACAGCTGCATGGAGAATGTCCTCTGCTGCTCTGCGAGGGAGAGGCTGCACACTGTATATTTACATACACACACACACACACACACACACACACAGACAGGAGGAGGAGATGACATCTCCTATGTAAGAGATAAACTTGGGTTTTCGGCAACATTGCCCACAATTTGTTTTTCACCTTGCCTTTTAAGGCTTCCGTAGAAAATTAAGCTGTATACTGTATGTATAATCCTAAACATCAGCTTATTACTATCACATAATTTAACAATTTGAATAAATGACACAAGGATGGGCACGTGGTGCTTTTTTCTCAGATAAAGACCACTTTTTAAAACTCTACAGTCTTAAGTTTGTGTCTTACCCACAGTAACCGTAAACTGACAGTAAACCTTTTCTAGGTTTTTCCATCAGTCTTTCCCTCTACCTGCCTGCAGCTGTAAGTAAAGTTCAGTTTGGTCTGGAGGAACGACGCCCACATCTGACCCTTACATCCCCATGTCAAGTTATAAATATGAGTTTATGTCACAGGCATGCAGCATCGTCTTGCAGCTTTTAAAGAAATCTCCTGAAAAAGAAACTCTTTGCAGAGAGAGCATGATCAATTTAGTAGACGTGGATCTGTGTGTCTCTGGTTCAAAAACCACAGATCTTTATTTAAACGCCGTCCAGAAGTAGCCTGCTGTCTCCCAGCTGTCGGGATATTTCGGTCTTCTGATGTCACTGTCGTCGCTATGCAAGGAATTCTGGGAACTGCTCTCAACGTGGAGGGATAGATATTCATGTAAAAGAGAGGAGCAGGGAAGGGTAGAAAGTAGGAGGAGAGTTACGGGTTGACTTGGTTCAGCTGACCTTTTCAACTTACAGTCAAATATCACGGTCAGCAAAGACCCATTCTCTCAGTGTAGCAGGAAGACAGGTAGGGAACTGTCGACACTTTAAAGCAAAACGTTCATTTTTTTATCTCAAGTTTCGATCTGAGGATACAATTTCAGAAGAATGATGAATAAATATGACAGGACTTTCACATTTGCTTCTGAAGACGTGTGACCTGATATGACATATAAAAAGACTCAGAAACAACTGGCACTGTCCTCCAGCCAAGTTAGTTACTGTTAGACCTAAAATAATGGGATGTAAATTACTTTTAGAAAAGAAATGGGGATCTTAAAGTTAGAACTGACCTCTAATCTTTCTCCAAACGCAGCCAGTTCAAGTAGGAGCTACTTCTAGCCTTAGGGTGTTTAGTCTCGTCCCACGCTAGAATAATTAAACAGAATAAAACAACTGAACTGAAAGGGAAAGAGGCTTTGCGTTTTCAGGCTTTGACACTTTAAAACTGGACATTTATTATTATTGTAATGATGAAACGCGTTTCATTTCCAGGAACTAGTCTTTTTTTTATTTTTTTTTATTGAACATTGATAGTTTTCAGGAAATAGTCTTAAACTTCACCTTCCCCTGCCTCACAATTGGCTGCTGTTGCATTTGCATACTCTTTGTGTGTGTGTGTGTGTGTGTGTGTGTGTGTGTGTGTGTGTGTGTGTGTGTGTGTGTGTGTGTGTGTGTGTGTGTGTGTGTGTGTGTGTGTGTGTGTCAGTCAGAGAAAGTGTGTGAAAGCCTGTTTGTTGTTTTGGTCCAGGTTACAGTAAAGCCAGGGGGTGTGTGATGTCCATCGATACAACTTTGTCTTTAAATGAATAAATAATTAAAGTCATTATTCACACTGACGCAGTGAATTTGCTGACGTGTATGTGTTGAAAGTCTTTCCAAGACAATGATCTGGAACTTTTTCCGTCCACTCTGAAACCTTGTAACACATCTGCTACTGTCACAAGTAGATGATGATGTTTTCATAACAAATGCACCTGTATGAAACTATGAAATCCCAGTTAGTCCCTGTAGTTCTCGTTTAATTCCGGTTTGCTAACATGCGGAGTGAAAAACGTTTGGCTGGATATTAATTTAATGCACGCAGTTGGTATGAATGGAAAAAAAAAAACACACAATATCTTTGGCCACGTTTAAGCCTCACGTTCACACAACTCCGGCGTTATTAGGAAAATATCTAATTGCGATTATTTTGACTGATATTGTCATATGATTCACGATATTGGAGGGAATGATTGTTTTTGTATCATTATTCTGTGATTCTAATGATTTACATTGAAAGAAATTAAAATTATTATAGTGTGATTTCTGCGAGGAACTGTACCAAAGATTTTTTTCTTTAGTCTGTAAGGAGTTTGTCTCTTCAGCACCACAATAATTAATTCAAAATGGTTGGACACATATTTTGCCTTTAACAAATATTGCGCCCCCCTGCGATTTGGATATTGCATTAGTCCATATTGCGATTTCAATACAATGCGATTAATTGTGCAGCCCTGTTACAAACCTTTCTTTCGTCGGCGGTCCAAGCTAATAAAATCCCTTCTCTTACTTTCTCGCCATTGTTTGCATCGTTGTATGTGAACGGTCGTGTTATATGCCTAGTCAGACATGTTAATATGGACGGAGATTAGTTCTGCTACTGGAGCTAAAACTCTTGTGTGGACAGAGATCGATTTTTGCATCAAAACGCTATTTAAAAATGAAAAAGTAGTAGTGTAGATGTAGCCTTAATCTCTCTCTGCATGTTTAACCGTGTGCTGCTGCACTGATGGCACTCAGTTTAGACTTGTCGTGTTAAAAGTGACACAGAAAAGTTGCAGAGTCTGACATGCTAAGATTGCTCTTGAGACATTTACGTAAATGTGACTCAGATGCCTATTAAGACATGAGACCGCCAAAATAAATCACTGTCCGATTAATATAAAGAGGTGCAAGTCTGAAAGGGGCTTCATACTGCAAGATGAAATGACTGGTGGTTAACAGTCACAGTCTGCATCCTCAGAAAGTTGTGTGTGTGAGCGTGTGTGTTAAATACCTGTGTGTAAAACGTGAGCGAAAATTATGTCTGCATTTAAAGTGTTAAGAATGATACGGAGTATCTACAGCTTACTGTGTGTGTGTGTGTGTGTGTGTGTGTGTTGAGGGGGGTGGGTGAGGTTGGTCCTAAAATAACCTCCCAACTGTTGTGACTCCTCCTCTCCCCAACACCAACACCCCCTTATGCAAGAAGCAGGTCAACACACACACACACACACACACACACACACACACATACATATACACACACACACACACACACACACACACACACATACCCTCTGCTGTTGTGTCAGTCTGTCACCATTTGCTCACATGGGAGCAGCAGTGTCAGTTTGTAGCTTTGGACAGAAGAACCACTCGCTGCTTTACTTCCACTTTCTGACTTTTTTTTTTTTTTTGAACGCATTATCTTTTTTGGAATCTCTTTATGTTAATTATTGATCTG